>NW_028258381.1:30426127-30579266 GCF_053883595.1 Heterocephalus glaber
CAATGGTCTCTGCTTCTCATCTACAGAAAGCCTCTGGAGAAGAAGCCTATAATGCAATTTTTTAAAATTAATTTAATTGGTATGTTTTAGGCATACAGTATAATGAAATTCATCATTGGAGATTTGCACCTTTGCATAATATATCTTGATTCCTATTTTTTTCCCATTCCCCTGCCCTCCCTTCAACTCCTCCACCCCTCCCTATTTATGAAGACTTTGTTTCCATTTATTCATTTTCTCATATTAATTCTATTCCCTTTCCATTCCCCTACCCCTCTCCCTTCCCTTTGGACTTTTTCTTCCTATTTCACATTATTTATTATACATTTTGATCCTTATTTAAACTTTCACTTTCTCACACCAGAGAAATTATTCAGTACTTACACAAGTGAGTCTTATTTATTTCACTTAAGAGTATCACCTCAATGTGCAACCACTTAGCTGTAAAAATCTCTAATTTCTCATTCTTTATGACTGAGTGGTACTCCATTTTATTTAAAAAATTTCTTTATCCAGTCTCCAGTTGATGGGCAATTGGGCTGTTTCCAAGTTTTAACTATTAAAAACTGTGCTGCTATGAACATGGGTGCACATGTATCACTGTGGTATGATTCTTAATTCTTTTGGGAAGATACCTAGTAGGGAAATTGCTGGGTCAAATGGGACCTTTAATCCTAGTTCTTTGAGTTATCTCCATAGTGATTTTCACAGTGGTTGCTCCAGTCTACCCTCCCACCAACAGTGGAGCAGGGTTCCTTTTTCCCTACAGCTCCACCAGCATTTTGTTATTGGTTGATTTCATGATAGCAGCCATTCTTTCCAGGGTGAGGTGGAATCTCAGCATTGTTTTCATTTGCATCTCTCAAATGACCGGTGATATTGAACATTTTTTCATATGTTTGTTTGCTATGTGTACTTTTTTGTCTGAGAAATGTCTGTTCATTTCAGATGCCCAATTTTGGATTGGATCTTTAAATTTGGGAGATCTGATTTTTTAAAGTTCTTTATGTATTCTAGATAGTAGACCGTTGTCTGAGGAACAGCAGGAGAAATTTTTTTCCCACATTGTGGGTTGTCTCTTTACACTGTTGGTAGTTTCTCTTGCTGTGCAGAAGCTTTTTAATAAGAAGAGATTCCACTTGTTGATTGTTTGTGCTAGTTCATGGGCAACTGAGGTTTTGTTCATAAAATTTTCTCCTACACCAATGTCTTCAAGAGTTCTACTTAACCTCTGTTCCAGCTGGTTCAGCATTTCTATTTTACTATTTAAATCTTGAATCCATTTCAATTTTAGTTTAGTGCATGGTGAGAGATAGAGGTCTAGTTTTAATCTTTGGCAAGTTGAAACCCAATTTTTCCAGCACCATTTATTCAAGAGGCTATCTTTCCCCCAGTGAGGGTGCTTACCTCCTTTGTCTAACATGAGGTGGCTGAGTGTGCCTGGAGTTGTTTCTGCGTTTTCTAATCTATTCCACTCATCCTTGGGTCTGTTTCTTTACCATCAACATGCTTTTTTTTTCACAGTAGCTTTGTAGTATAGTTTCAAGTTGGGGATTGTTATACTCCATACCTTATCATTGATGCCTAGAATTGCTTTTGCTATTCTAGGGTTCTTTTTCTTCCAAATGAATTTTTGGATTGTTTTCTCAAGGTCTGTGAAGTATGCTGCTCGAATTTCAGTTGGGATTGCATTGAATCTATAGAGGAGTTTTGGAAGTATGGCCATTTTCACTATATTGGTTCTTCCTACCCAGGAGCAAGGGATGTCTTTCCATTTTCTGATATCCTCTTTGATATCTTTTTTTAGAGTACTATAGTTTTCAGATTGAGGTCTTTGATTTCTTTCATTAGGTTGATTCCTAGGTATTTCAGTTTTTTGGATGCTATTGTGAAAAGAACTGTTTGCCCTGTTTCTCTCTCAGTGAGTCTGTTGTTTGTGTAGAGGAAAGCTATTGATTTTTGTATGTTGACCTTGTAACCAGCTCCTTGACTGAATTTGGTTATTAAGTCTAGAAGACTTTTGGTGGAGTTCTTGGGGTCTTCTATATAAAGTATCATGTCATCTGCAAATAATGACAATTTAAATTCTTTGTTTCCTAACTTTATTTCTTTCTTTGTTTAATTGCAGTGGCTAATGTTTCCAAGACTATATTGAACAGGAGTGGTGATAGTGGACATCCTTGTCTTGTTCCTGATCTTAGTGTGAAACATTTCAGTTTTTGACCATTTAATATGATGCTGACTGTTGATTTTTCATAGATGGCCTTTATCAGTTTGAGGTAGAGACCATGTATTCCAATTTTTGTAGGGTTTTTATCATGATTGCATGTTGGATTTTGTCAAATGCTTTTTCTGTATCTATTGAGATGATCTTATGGTTTTTGTCCTTGGCTCTATTAATATAGTGTATTACATTTATTGATTTGCATAGGTTGAACCATCCCTGCAACCCTAGGATGAATCCCACTTGATCAGGGTGTATGGTCTTCTTGATGATCTTCTGCATTCTATTTCCTAGTGTCTTGTTAAGGATTTTTGCATCTATGTTCATTAGCGAGATTGGCCTATAGTTCTCTTTTTCAGTTGGGTATTTCTCTGCTTTTGTGATCAAGGTCATGCTTGCTTCCAGGAATGAATTTGGGAATATTGCTTCCCTTTCAATTTCATTGAAGAATTTAAACAGTAATGGGAATAGTTCTTCTCTAAACTTCATGTAGAATTCAGCAGTGAAGCCAACAGGGACCCGGGCTTTTCTTAGTTGATAAGTTTTTAATTATATTTTCAATTTTGTTGATTGATTGATATTCAGTTGTTTAAAATGTTTAGGTCTTCTTCATTCAACTTTGGTAATTCATATGTATCTAGTAATCTGTCCATTTCTTCTGTGTTTTCCATCTTATTGGTGTATAGGTTCTGAAAGTAGGTATTGATGATCCTCTGGATTTCTGCTGGGTCCATTGTAATTTCACCCTTTTCATTCCTAATTGCAAGGATTTGGGCCTTTTCTTTCCTTTTTCTGATAAGGTTGGCTAAGGGTTTGTCAATTTTGTTTATTCTTTAGAAGAACCAACTCTTGGCTTCATTGATTTTTTTGTATCATTCTCTTAGTCTCTGTTGCATTGATTTCTGCTCTGATCTTTATAATTTCCTCCCTTATATGAGCTTTGGGGTTGTCCTGCTCTTCTTTTTCTAGAAGCTTGAGGTTCAGCATCAGGTTGTTTAATTGGGCTGCCTCAGTTTTCCCAATATGAGTATTCACTGCTATGAATTTTCCTCATAAGACTGCTTTCATTGTGTCCCATAGATTCCAATACCTTGTATTGGCATTGTCATTTAATATAGAAACTGTCTGATTTCTTCTTTAATTTTCTCTGTGACCCACTGGTTATTCAGAAGTGTGTTGTTCAAATTCCATGTGTTTTTGAAATTCTTGTGGTTTCTTTTGCTGTTGATCTCCAATTTCCTTGCACTAGGGCCTGAGAATATACAGGGAATAACTTGAATCCCTTTGCACTTATTTAAACATATTCTATCAGTGAGTATGTGGTCTGTTTTGGAGAACTACCCATGTGCAGCTGACAAGAATGTGTATTGTGATTTTGTGGGGTGGAACACTCTGTAAACATCTGTTAAGTTCATTTGTTCAAGAGTTTTATTGAGTTCTAGTATTTCATTTTTTATTTTCTCTTTAATTGATCTATGTATTTGTGACAGTGGGGTATTGAGGTTCCCACATAGTATTGTTTTAGTGCTTACTTGATTTTTCCTGTCTGGTAGTATTTATTTTATATAGTTGGGTGCACTAGTATTTGATATATATATATATATATATATATATATATATTTATTTATTTATTTATTTTTTGGTATCAGGGATCAAACTCGGGTCCTTGTGCTTGTGCAGCAGGCGGCGAAACCACTGAGCTGAATTCCTGGCCCTGGTGCAAATATATTTATGATTGTCATGTCTTCCTCTTGGATTGTTCCCTTTACAAGGAGTAAAAAGGATTCATAGAAGCGTGTTTCTAAATCAACACTTGAAGCCCTTCATTGTGGTCTGACCAGGAGGAGGGTGGTATAGTCTCTGTGGTGCTTTGGAGACCTCCAGCCAGGACAGTTCTCCCTCCCAGGTGTCTCCCCTCCTTTTCTTGAGTGTCCTCAGTGCCTAGGCCTCTTGTATCTGATATTGTGGGGCGAGGTGGGAGCAGGCCCTGGTAGGGTGATCATGCCAAGGAGCCACAGTCTCTACCAAGATGACAGAAGTACCGACAAAAACTGATTCCCAGAAACTGTTATACCAGCTAAACACCCTGTCGGAATAGGAGGTTAGATGTCAGCCAAAGCTCTGTAGCATGAGACTAATGGAATCTGCACATGATATGGCCTTAGAATGACTGCAAGACTGAGGGACTTTGAAGTGAAATATCTTCTTAGTCTAACTCAGCTCTTTGGCTTTGATACAGAGATATTTTCTGTAGCTGTGAATTTACTGGACAGATTCCTGTCTAAAATGAAGGTATAGCCCAAGCACCTTGGGTGTGTTGGACTGAGATGCTTTTATTTGGCATAAAATCGGTAAAAGAGGAAAGAAATATCCCATTGGTAACGGACTTGATCTGAATAAGTCACTACCAGTTCACAGTTTCAGACCTGATGTTTATGGAAAAGATTGTATTGGAGAAGGTATATTGGTCAAAGCTATCACTGCCTTTCAATTTCTACAACTCTATTATCCACTCATTCAGGAAAGCTTGCGATTTGAAAGGAAAAACAGCCTAAATTTTGAAAGACTAGAAGCTCAGTTTAAAGCATGTCACTGCAGGATCCTATTTTCTAAAGCAAAGCCTTCGGTGTTGGCCTTATCAATCATTGCACTGGTGATCCAAGCACAGAAGTTTGTAGAGTTAAGGGAAGCAGTAGAATGCCTTCAGAAACATTCCAAGATAAATGGCAGAAATCTGACCTCTGGCAAGAGCTTGTATCCAAGTTTTTAACTGAATATTCATCAAACAAGTGTTTCAAACCAAATGTTCAGAAGTTGAAGTGGATTGTTTCTAGGAGTACTGCATGGGAACTGAAGCATAGTTACTATAGAATAGCTCATCTCCCAGCAATTCCTGAAACGGTTTCTTAGTTGGTAAATTTGGTTGTTATTCTCTGTATAGAGAAAATTGTATAATTTCCTTCTACAGTTGAAGTATTGAAATATTATCTTCAAAATAAACCAACTGGACTTGGAATAGCAAAAGGGAAAAACTAGTATTACCAATCTAGTCAGCTAATATTTGAAGGCATTTGCTATATATAAGGTACAATACCCTAAGGGCTGGGCATGGTGGCACATACCTGTAATTCTAGCACTTGGTGAGGCCTACCTGGGCTCCATAGTGAGTTCAAGATCAGCCTAAATTATTCAGTGAGACCCTGTCTCAAAACACAAACACAAACAAAAACAAAAACAAAAAAATGCAAAAAAACACCCTTAGGAGTTTCCAATCTTTCCAATCTCTGATATATATATGTTAACCATTCATTCAATTAGCAGCTTAGAAAACAACATTCTCTTTAATAAACTGAATTTTTAAGGTAGTGCTGAAGTAATGGTTTTTTTAATTGCCCATTTTGCTAAATGTAGCCCTAACCTCTAGCTCATTTAAAGTTATGAGGACCAAGCTTGAATTCAAATCCTAGATCAGTTAGAATTATCTAATTCTCAATTTCTCATCTGAATATTAATTGATATAAATATTAATAGAAGAGATACATCAGGGATAAGGACTGATTTATGGTAGCCCCCATAATGATAAAAAATGTTCCCTTTCATGGCCAGAGAGCTAGAGGTTAAGGCGTGTCATTCTAAAGCAGGCAGAAAGGAAGTGGAAAGGAGATTTTGGAGCTGAGTGTAGCATGTCAAATCCCCAAGACAGATTCTTCCACCCAGCAGTATCTTCTTTGCATCTCTATTCAGAAGAGACAAACATTTTCTGTTTGTCAAAAAGAAACAGGGGCTGCACCAGGTATGTGTGTCTGTGGTGTGTGGCATAAATCAAGTAGTATCTATAGCACATTTAGCCATGAGAGACTAGACGATCATCAAATTCAGAAGGATGACAGATGGTAAAAGAACTAAATAGAAAAACCTCTTTTAGCATGAACTCAACTGGCTTCTTCTCAACACTGCCCTTCAGTTTTTCCCAAGACAAATCATTACTTTCCAAAGATCCATTACACTATGAAGAAATATATTTAATATTATTTAAGTGATGGCATATGCGAAATCAAAATTATACTAGGCTGTGAAAATAAATGGCTTACAGAAGAAATAAGGGATTTTTATCTTTTGCACATTTCACAAAATATATTTATTGTGGTTGAGGAAAGTATCTGCTCATTTTTCTTACTGGAAGGCACTTAGGGTTAAATTAGATTTCATTAAAAACCATCAATATTTTTTAGATGATGAACCAATGTGAAAAACGTCTACACTACTATTTTGATTCCAGATAGCAATGAAACCTTGAAATGAAAAATTACATGCAACTTTATACCTTTTTTATGGTCTAACAAATTCATTTGAAATGGTCAATTCTGAAAGTTTTCATTGTCAAGCTTAGAATAGTGATACAAAATACTACTCCAGTTCAAAATTGTTCCTCAGTTCACTTCTATAGATATATTTATTAAATCCTCATCCTGTTTAAAGCAGTGTTTACGTTGTTTCTAGTGGTCATCTCACATTTTGGTGAGTGGAGTGTGTTATGTTTGTGTTGCATAAACAAGTGTGAAAATTGAAATAATTAATTTGTATACACATCTAAGACGTTTCCGTTTCTTCTTACAAACTAATCTTCTGTAGCTGAATTTGTGCATCAGGGAAAAGAGAAAATAACTCATTTTTGAACACCCACCATATTCCAGTCTCTATTCTCAACTCATGGTTTCATTTGAACCTTACAGAGTCCTAAGAAATGGGTCTCATCAGCTCCATCTCACAGAGTAGGAAACCAAGGCTGAGGAGTGTGGGCTCCCAGTGTCACCTCACCAGGAAGCATTGCCATCTGCACCTGATCTTTCACATTTCAAAGAGTCTTTTTCCTCTCACTGAATCTCCTAAAATGGTAATTTAAGTTCTTTCGTGAAAATCTTCTTTAAATTCAAATAAACCTGTTAATGTTCATTCATTGTGGCAGCCACTCTGAAGTCTCCGTTGTTATAGCAGCAAACATAGGTCTCTGTTGCCTATATTGACTTGTGACAATCATCTCCAACACAAGTCTGTGTCATGAGATGTGCGCCTCTTTCCTTTATACTCCTGTTTGTTATCTTCTTAAAGCACAGAGCTGATCATGGGTCTTTCCTTCCTAAAGCCTCTGAAAAGTACTCCTTATTGATAGTATCAAAAAGGATTATTTACAAATATATATTTATCTAAAAGTAAAAATTTCGCACTCTTACTTCTTCAAAATCAGTATACTTAATGAAGTTTCTCCTGCCCTATTCCCAGCCAATGCTTCTCACCTCAATGATGCCACCATTCTCCCGCGTGTTCTTCTGGACATACACGGAGACTGGCGATTGCTGCTTTCATTTTCATCTCTTTGGAATCTATTTTATTAGGGATTAGTTAGCTATTTTATATTTACTTTATATTATTTTATAAGTATTATTTATATTTATATTATTTATATTTTAGTAAGGTTATAATTGTTTACTGCAAGTTCTAAAAGAATCTATCATTTCTGTACAGTTTAAAAATGCTTCCTCATATTTTAAATATTTACATATATTCAGTCTTTTCTTTAATATTTCTTTTCACTTCATTATTTCATTATTTTTACAACATTGGCATAGTATGTCAGTAGTTTTGTAATAAGCAGTAAGATCTACTATGCCAAGTGTCCATTCACTACTATTTTTTAAATAATCCTTTTCATATTATCATGTTTATGAATCCATATGTATTTTAAGATCAACTTACTTAGCCCACTTCTAAGCTCATCACCCAAAGTAACTAAGTAAATAAATAAAATATAGTATTACTATTAAAATAACAGTAAATTTATATATAAAGTTATAGAATATTGACTTTTTCATAAAAGTTTTTTCTTCATAAATATATTTTTTCATGTTTTATTAGAAATCATTAGTAAAACTTCATTGTATGTTCTTAATTTGTATTTTCTTATAATTTATTAAGGATTTTGTGATTCATTAATAATTCCTTTGTATTTTATTACTAATATCTTATAGCTCTGGAAATACAGATGATTCTTAGGGGTTCTGATTATTTTCCCCTTGGATTTGGAATAAGAAAAACTGTGGATGAAAGGGACTGAGCGGGCATCAGTCATGTGTACTAAACATGCAAAGGGGAATCAACATTCCATTTAAATACAACATCTTATTTCCAATAAATAAGTAATACTATTTAGATATTGACAAACCTTTTTCAAGCATAGTTTTTAATCCCATTTTCTTATGCTCTCCAATTGGGCTAGCAGCTGTGAATTGCTCTGAATGAACTCTTCCACCATGACTCCACTCATTTCTCTAAGCATAGAGGCAGAGGCTAGGTCTCCTTTTAGAACTTTGGCCAGGAAAGAGTGCGTTTGGAATGGTCACCAGGGTCACTAGGGCATCTGTGCTCATGTGAGGAAGACTTGGCTTATTCTGCCAATTTTCTTCTTCTACACTCTGAGATACGAGACATAAGATCACAGAACTACTTCTGAGAGGTGTTTTCTTTCAACATATCATAGGCCTAGAATTTTTTCCACATTCTAGCTTAAATAAAAAATCCATAATTTCACAGAAGATAGAATTCTAAATTTTATTCTATTATACCTCCCCCCCCCCCAAAAATCATCACAAACTTATTTCAACATCTGGCATTGTCTCAATAATGAATCTTTCTCCTACGTGGTAAATGTGGCTTTATTGAAAATGAAGACATTGGTTGACATTTCTTAGTTATGTTGGCACAATTTCATTTTCAGTTACTAAAGAACTTCGTCTTTTCAGAAATTTATTCCTAAATCAATGAGAATATAAACCCCTTTCCTTTGATGGGATCTCCAAGCAGTTTCAACACAATGGAACACCTGGAAATGCAAAATAAAAACAAACAATTGAAAAAAAAAGACTTCTCAGAATTTTTTTGCTAGTAACTAAGACAAGTAGTTGGTTGACCAGATGTCCCAGATCTCTCCCTTTTTTTGGTCTTACTGTTTCCTTTTTCTTTGGTCTTTTCCAATGGTCACTGCCTCTGTGGAAATGGACAGTTTAGGAGGTCAGTTTATGAGAAAACTTTAAAACTTTCAGAAGCTACAAAACCTATGTTCGAGGATGTCCAGAGGAACCCAGAAGATTGATACTAGGATAAGGTTATGAAGTTGCTGGTCAAGTTATGAAGCTTAGGAGGTGGTTGAGATTTATAAAGACATGGTGGACTATGGAAAAGCACAGGTTGGACCAAGATATTTTGCAAGAGGGACTAGGTTCATAGTAACTCCTCTTGGTAAGTAACTTTTTGCTATTTTTATCCCAATAGTGAAAAACTGACAGATATTTTGGAGAAAAAAAATGTTTACCATAAAACTTATCTTAGTCTGAAATGTTCTGGGTCTCAGAACATGAACTGGTTAAGACATCATTGTTGAGTACAGACATTCTAAAACAATTCAGAAGTCCACTATAAAGAAAAATTTTATTCTAAAAAGGAGCTGCTTTATAATCAATCAAGATTTCTATCCTTACATGCATAGGAAGACAAAATTACCTGCAAATAATATTGATATATGCTTATCAAATGCTATAATACATTTTTGTTAGTATTGGTCCTTCTTAAAATTGAAGAAATATTAAATAACTAAAATTATACTTTAGATCAAGAATTGACTTTACCCATAAAAAAATATTTAAGGGAAGAGACTTAGAAGCTTTTTGCAACTTCTGAGAAAAGATAAAACCAGATTTTCCAACATATGTGATGTAAGAGAACAGACATAACTCATGCTCCCCAGGCAGAGTAGTCTCAGTCCTTAGTTTCCTGACTACACTCAACTCTACTTAATTTTGTTTGACCTTTGTCTTTGTTTAATGTCTGCAGAGCCAGCTGCTCTTTTTATGTAAACATTGCAAAATGCAAAGGGGACATTTTGAGGGATTGTTTTTAAAGACAGTATATAAATAAGGGGCAGAATCATTAAAGTTTTGGTGCTGGCACAAAACTCAGAGTTATAGGCAATTTTCTTTCAGTTCTGCAGGACAAAGTGGCCAGGGGAGGCACGAATGCAGGCGCTGGAAGCTGCAGGGAAGATGCTGGCTCAGAGTTCTTGGAATGGCTCTTGGTTTGGGCCCTCATTATAGTGGAATCTCTGGAGAGGCCAGGGAACTTGGTCCAGGTGCTGTGGGGCAGGATTTCCCTGACTGCATGAGAGACATCAGCAAGGAGTTTAGAGCTACTGTGGATGCCTGGAGGATGGAAGACATTCCATTTGTTTATTACTTCTTCCTTGGAAAGTTTGTAAGATCTTTGGATTCCATGTTTTATTGGATTCTAAAAATTATCAAATAAAATATGGAATAATTTGGTCACAGAATTAAATGTTTGCTTTTGGTTCCGGGATACATAATATCTAACATCAAAACATTTCATTGTGTGATCCTATTCAAAAGTGTAAAAGGTGCATTTAAAAAAAAATTCAGTTTAGCAATTTGTTTATTCCTTAGCAGCTTTGCATGGACAAGAGAGACCATCTCACAAGGATTATTCTAGCCCATTGGATCCACTGAAATGGAAGTTTTGAGAGATTTTTCATAAGGTTGATAAGGCATTGAAAAATCGAATATATATCACCTTCCTTAGTGGTTCAGATTATATGAAGAAAGTAACTTATAAATTGAAAACCATGTGAGATGTAGCAAATAAGTTAAATAATGGTTATACTGGGAAAAGTGTAAGTTCTCTGGGGAATTATTTTTAGGAATACAAGGAAGGATATAGTTTTTATTCTGAAATATGACTTCTGGGGTTATCACTTTCTATGTGCCCATCTGTCTGCGAGTAAATTCTGATCCAACAATTATTACTTTATTAAAATCATTAAATTCTTGCCAATTTTAGACAAATTGTAAACTTATAATAGTAAGCAAAATTCTTACTAATACAACTATTATATAGTTATATATTCATTCAATCATTGTATCTATGTAGATTTTATTTTTGTTTTACTAAATTAGGAGTGTAGTAGACAGACAATAATGGATATGGCCTTTTTTTTCTTACTTTACACTGCTTCATGAACATTCTTCACAAATGTCCATACATTATTCATAAACTAAGCAAGTTTGAAGCTTCTCATTTTTAGTTGATTTGTACACTGAGGATAATGAGATATATCTCAAGTGAATGTTGTAAGGATTAATTGAAATTCAATATGTAAGTTACCTATCCCAATGGCTGGCAGTTGGTAGGTGATTCAATATTAATTCATTCTTCGCCATTCAATTTACCATCCATTCAGACCCATATAAACTCAGGAATACGGATAAATTTATTACCTACCACCTAACAGCTCATATACGAACAGCTCATATATGAACAAATGATTAGTATCTGCAACATGCTTTTTTATTTCTAATACTAATAGTATTTGCTTCCAAGAGTTATTAGAATCCAATATGCATGATCTCAAAATTATCTGGCCGAATACAAGGTGATCATACCTTTCTGAGCAGTTGTCTATCAAAGTAAAAAAAAAAATGACATTTTCTCCATAACAGTTATATAAACTTACTGATACACAGACATGATGATTACATTTCCATCTATAATGTTTAATTTTAATTGGTTTATACTACAAAAAAGATATCAACTGAACTACATTGTTTCCTTTTCCTTAAATCAAAACAAATTTAATACTTTTTACTTATCAATTGAAAAGTATACAAATATTTTCAAAAATTTAACAAATACAAAGTAAACATAAAAACATAGATTAAATAGAGAATCATGCAAAAGATACAGTAGTCTAGCACTGACTTAACAGAACACGGTGAAACTATATTAATTTGACACTATTCAATTTACTTCAAAATAAATAAAGATGATAGTGATCATATAATGATATAAAAGGCAGTTCTCTGACAAGAACTAATAGTTCTTATATTTTACTAATTTATGATTTTCCCTTCAGGTTCATTTTTTTTCCCTGTGTAGTTAGGTGCTTTGCTTAGTGAAATTTCATTAAAAATTTTGCTCAGCATTTTTCTATGTTGCTTCAGTTGACTGTCCATTTGGAATCCTCACATGGTGGTGTCAGAGAATGTTTTATGCCCCAAACCAATTATCCACATACTAAACAAAAGGAAAACATTTTTTCATTCATTATTATTGCATTAATGTATTGAGTAAGTATAAACAGTAGAGATTTTAGTGCCAAGTAATAATACCAAATACATGTTAAAATCCTTTGCTTTTTTTCTTTTATCAGCACTACCTCCAAAACCAGTGTTAACTGAGATCATTTTAGGTTGATTTTGTGCCCAAGCTGTATTTTGTGACAAGAGTGCTAAAAGAACTCCTTTACATATGAGAGGCCACACATAGAGTGTACCATGAGGCAACCCCTATATTGTGAAGGATAATTCAGAGACACAAAGCCTCATCTTATATTCCTACATTATCATCTGTTTAAATTCAGCATGTCTGAGATTTTTTGCACAGAGCTAAGATAGGTAGACATATCCTTCACCCCTTGTGCCTTATTGTGCCTTAAAGTACAATAAACAACTTGAGGTCAAAAGAGAAACATCCTAAAAGGCACAAACTGGGAATCATGCATTTAAATTGCCTATTTCAGTACCAACTGAGAAGACTTAAGCAAGTATAGTCAGATCACTGAAAAAAAAGAGGCCAAAAACTATAAAGAAAGATGAAAGAAAATGGTCAGGGATTATTTAGCAAGAAACAGTAAAATTTTATGCTCAAAGGTGAAATAAATATGTGGAGGAATACATTCTCATTATTAACTGATAAGACACACGTCAAACTTTTGATTATTATGTTTTTCCATTATAAAATTAGAAAAACACTTCAATGTATGATCCCTACAGGAGGAAATGGTTAAGTGTGGAGTGGAAAGTGCCTTCTACATCCTCATGGGGAAATGGAGGAAATGATCCTAAAGAAGCCGTTGCACATCACCATGGCCTTAGAGCGATGGGTCTCCTAGCATTAATGTCATGCACAGATGGGACCTCAACATAGATAGAGTCAGGCAGATAGTCATATTTAGGTGACTATGAGGACCAGGCATCTGTAGTCATTCTTCCTAGAAGGGCCAGGCCAGGAGCTGTGAGTTGTGTTTGCTTTGAGTTGACCGAAGTCAGATTCAGGCTACAAACTGAGGATAGATAAACAATTGCCACAGATGGAACTGCAAGGCCAAAATGTTGATTATCTATGAGTAAAGGCGAGGCTTTGTCCTATGAGTGTCAATGTCCGTAACAACACAATTAATAATAGCTAAATCTTGGAAGCAGCCTACATGTCCAACAACAGATGAATAAAGAAAATATGGTATTTATACACAATGGAGTACTACTCTGTTGTGAAGAATGATAAACTTGAGTCATTTGTAGGAAAATAAATGCACCTTGAGACTATAACAAGTGAAATAAACCAGGCATGCAAGCTTAATATCACGTGGTTTCTCTTATATGACAAACCCAAGGCATAAACAAAGAGCAAAATAAAAGACAGATAATGGAACATAGAGAGATCTTTCTCAAATGGGAAGGGAATCGAGATGGAGAGAGGGAGAAGAAATGAGAGGAGAAGGGGTGAAAAGGGGAATTGAGATGCGTTATGGACATGTACAAACTCCACATAAGGAACTGTAAACATTATGTGCCGCAAATATGTACTGATAAAAAAAAGTCATTTTGGACACAAAGAGCAAACAAATTGATTATAACAGTGCTGTTAATAATAATTTCCTCTTGTGTTTCTACAGTATTTTTAATCAAATTGCATTATTAGTTTTACTGTCACTTCAGTTCTAGTAGCCATGTTGAGTTGATTTATATTGACATTGTTATTTTAAAGTAAATAAAACACCTAAAACTTCAGTTATTTTGTCTGCTCAGCCATATAACTTGTTATGAGCAAAATAAAGCAGAGTCAGATACCTGGGCTCTACAGATTTTCAGGCCACATGCAGCCAAAAGAATTTAAGGGATTCAGGGACACAAAACCATGTGAAGTTTTTGCTATGGGTCGCGTCACTGTGGGTATGAACTAATGAAAATCTTCAGTAGAGGAACAAAACTTGTTGTTATAGGTATGTATCAGAGTAACCCAGCATTTACAAGGTAATAGAGAGAAGACAAGAAATGATCTTATTTGAAATATGATGAGGTTAGAAAAAAGGAGATTAGGAGGGAAATTCAATATAAAAATCTTAGGAGAGACTATAATAGAAATCCTTATATAAAGAAATGCATAGACAATGGCTTTCTGTATGTGGAATGTCTATAAAATGCTCCCATGTAATACATGTAATGATAACACTAAGGTGTTGACAGTGGGGCACAGTTCATCATTATGGATAAATCTGTGATGGACTCAGTGGAGCAAATCTCTCTTTTCTCGTGGCCAAGTTTGTTGCGGGAGAGTCTGGGTGTACCGGGGGGAAGACCTAGGCTTTGAACTCCATCAGCAACAGGTCAGTGAGCCTACATGACTATTCTTTGGCCTGAGTCTCCTAATCCACAAAATGGGTTAACAGTGTGAATTCAGCATGGTTATATGAGAACTGAATGTGAGAATGTAAATAAAGTTCTTGGTACGTTGTCCAATGTATAATAGATGTCCAATACAAGTTATTCCAATTCAAAAGTTAAAAAAGAATATTTTATCCAGTCTGGAGAGTAGTTTTCAACAAATAACATCTACAGAGAAGAAATTCTCCACAGGGTTGAATTGTACTTCTAACTGCTGAAATGCATGGTATCTTAACATCTGCTCACAAGATATGAGTCTGCAGGTATTTGTATCTCTTTAAATATTTCATCACTTGGCAAAAAATGAAAATACAATATGCTTTTCCAAACTGTTATTGTTCTATGTACTGTAAATCTTTGTCTTTTATGTGAACGGATAGTGCTTGAAACATTAATATTCATTGGTCCTGAAATTTTTAGTCAGTAAGAGTAGACTTCTCCCCATATTGGTCAGAAAAGAAATTTAAATTCACACAGAAAATAGTTAAGCTATAAAATCAATTAAATATGGTAGGGAATTTGTCATAAATGTGAAATGCATATTTAAATAGGAAATAAGTATTTGATGTAAGAATAGAAAACACTTGAATAAATCATGTGTAGATTTAAAATATAATACATTCAATAGACAGTGCCATTGATACTTTGTAAATTTATATACAGTTCACATTGCTGCATCTTAAAATGCAAACAGGTAATTTAACTCAAAATATATTGTTGGATTAGGAAAATAAATATAGATAAATGAGGTGGGCAGATTTATTTATTGTGATAATAAATAAATATATGGTGGCCATTCGATTCAATATTCAAATAAAATCATAGACCCTGTTGGTTTATGCAAGGTGAAAAATATTTTGGAAAATATCTTCAATACATAAAATTTAAAGTCATGCTAAAAAGATCATGTAACATAAGAAATACGAATTCAAACTATAGATACTAACCATATACAGTCAAGTACATTATTTAATGCTTAGCTAACTATTGCACTGAGAAAGTTATGAAAGTTAACAACTCATTTTATCCTCAAAAGCAAGAAGCTTGAATCTTTCTAAGAAAGAGACAAGAGGCTGTGCTACTGTAAAGAAATTTTTTCCAGTTCATCCTTTGATTCTCAATTTCTTTGAAATAATAAGTGTGCAGCATTCCTATGAAGAACACAATATCCTAAGATGAAAGTTAGATTTAATATGTTGAATTAGGGCTAAAACTGTATAAATATAATGCACGATTAAAATTTTAATTCTTTTTAATCACACGCTTTTGAACTACACATAAAGTAAAGGGTGGGAAAAATATACAGTGTCTTACAAATTGCACTGAAAGCAAGATGTATGAAATTAAAATAAATCTAGCATCAAATATTTTTATTACATGCTCGGAATGTTAACATTATATGCTTACTGGTTGTGTGTATTTGTGAATTGTGATACTAACTTCAAACTAGCTGAAAGAGAATATTGGCTACCTATTTGACTTTTGATTGGAAATCAAATTAGAAAATTCCAACATTTGTAAATCATTGGCTTAAAAATAAAAATGTAACCAGTTAACATTTCAGATGGATATGATGTGGCTTTGTAAACATATGAGGTTTTGTTGTATATTTTGACATTGTGTCTGGTAGTAACTCTGGAACCATAACATTTAACCTTGCACCAATTATTTATACACTTTATTCAGTAGGTATGATGAAGAGAATAATGTACCTCTGAAACAGATGAGTAGTATTTTGGGTAAATACTAATTTTGAGAGAGATACTGAGAGTTAAAATATGGATATGCAGTTGTGTATAGACCTGCTCCCAAATGGGGTCAATTCGTATTAAACAAAGTATGAAAAATATACCTCTATAAGTAGTAACACTTGAACTTCAAAAGAATTTCCAAACTAAAATATATTTTTAGTGAACATGAAGAAAGCAAAATGAAATTTGGATAAGTGCATTAACTGATAAAATTAGCACAAAAGCATTTTTGAAAATAATTGATAAAATTTTTATTAGCACTCTTGGAAATATTGCTATTTTGCTTCTAAATTCAAGATGCTGTGATACATTAGGAAGTACAGCTTTAAACAGTGCCTAACTCAAGTGCCTAGTGGAGTTCAGATATGAAAGTTTGATGTGTAGCAACAGAGATTAACTAGGAGAACTCCAGGAATGTCCAGCTAGGCATGGGATTCACATTCGAAACAAGGAGATCAATTTGATAGACCTAGGTACTTGTGGAATGAGATTCCCATTAAAAGAAATGATAGCATATTGCTATAAAAACTAAAACCTCCACTTGGTATTCATTTCCATGGAAAAAGACAAGGTGCATCCTAGAAACAGGTACATAGAAAGTGGGTGGCATGAGATGGGAGAATATGAGAATGACAGTTACTTGGCCAGAACAAGTGATGAAGGATGGGAGAGGAAACTCTTCAGAAGGGACCACAGGTCCTTATCTTCAGAGACATCATCCAAATGACTGGTCTCCTGCCCTCCCGCTGACACCCATCCTGAAAACATTCTCCACTTTGAGGAAACAAAGGAGATATGAAAATGTGAATGGGCTCCCAAATGTTGGATTCCTCAATTATGAACGATTAAAAATCATGCCCCATATGAACATGTGGAAAAAGGACAAAGGTCAGATTTTTTTCCTAGGCTCTGCCACTTAATAGCTGTCACTTTTTGCCAATTGCTTATCTTCTTGAACCTCTTTGTACATCAATAAATTAAAGAAAATAATCAGTGTGAATACTTATTCAAAGCCAGCTCGTCTTCCTATCACGGTGAGCTAGGTGCTTACAAAACATGAAGTGTTTGTGCTTCTCTAATAATTCTCTTTACTGATGTTCCATTTTCTCACACAGATAAAAAGTTTGACACAGACATTTTCCCCAAGCCCATTATGTTTCTTCCTTCAATTGCTCAAACAAATCTCCATGAGGCTGGAACATACCTTTGTCTTTTGGAGAAGTTTTTCCCTGAAGATATTAAAGTATATTGGAAAGAAAAGGATGGGAATATGATGCTGCAGTCTCAGCAGGGAGATACCAGGAAGACTAACGACACCTACATGAAGTTCAGCTGGTTAACAGTGACTGGGGATTCAATGGATAAAGAACACAGATGTATCGTCAAACATGAGAACAACAAAGGAGGAGCTGATCAAGAGATTCTCTTTCCTCCAATAAATGAAGGTATGCATATAAATATAATCACCCAGAATAATTATTTGAAAGAGAATACCTCGCCTTTTCTAACAACTGTTAATGCAAAACAAATCAGTCTTTTTAAAATTTCACTAGATTTAATGGTAACGCAAATGCTGTATTATTTCCTATAGTATAAAAATTGTAGAGGCTTTGAGAAAACAAACAACACTTTTACTTAAGCTTTCTCAGCCTCTGTTTCTACATCTAGAATATTAAAACATATGATATTTTAAGAATTAATATATAAATTCAATCAAGCAACATACATGAAAGAACTTAGCAACGTATAACACACTAAGTGTTCCACTTTTGAACACTTTACTTGATTTAGAAATAAGAATAATATTATGTCATTCAGGAATGTCCTACCAAAGATACCCACTTAAATTATTTATTTATTTATGAAGAATGAAGTCTTATTTGATAAAATGTGCTCAGTTGAAATAGCTAGATCCCAGCTCAATAAAACAGTATAATCTTGGCCACTGCAGTTTTATATCTAACTTGAGTTGTTTTGATGTTGATTTCATATATTACATTAGACAATTTCATAATTGAAGCTTGAGAGAGGCAAAATACATATGAGCTTACTTTCATTCTCCATTATGAATATATCTTACACCATCGCCCAATGTTAACTACATTACATTTTTTGTAGTATTATCTTATGTCAGGCCTGAGTGGGAATGTGGATAAGAACAGTCTAGGAGGAGATAGGGTCCCAGGGTTAGATACTCTGCAGGGAAGAGAGAATGTTCTTTTCCTAATTACTCAAGGTCATGCACGATTCAGGTCACTGTCCCAAAGGAATGCATTTGATGCAACGTTGCATAGGTCTGCACTTCTGGGAAAATGCAAAGCCTGTCAGTGGTCCAGTAACTCACTGTACATCACAGTTCTGAGTCATAAGCAACAGCCCAAAGGCCCCAGAGCAGCCATGGGAAGGAATCCTCTTGGTCGTTCCTATGTAGCTAATAAGCCCCTTTGAACCACTGGGAAACATTCACATGACAAAACTGTGAAGACCTTTCTCGCCAACCATCCAGATTTACCAGTGAGTCTCCATCCCCTGGGACCCTTTGTTCCTGCAGTGACCAGTGAGGTCTCAACAGTTGCCTGACTTTCCTTGGGACAATGAGGAGGGGCAAATGAAATGGTGTCAGTGAAAACATTTGCTTTTGAAAAATATAGCTTGTATGCATTTATTTAGAAACGCATTGTACTTTTTGTATCTTTTCTAAGACAAATTGAAGTGCAATTACAAAAATAGCCACGATTTTCTATTTTCATTGCTAAGAAAAGGAAAAGAAGACAATATGCAAAATGCAAGGTTAATGCAACCACTTTAGTTGAAGTGTCCAGTTAGGTTCTGATTTTTTAAAGTGATCAAGGAAAAGTAAAATGCATACTATGTTTTGTGGTAATGAATACCATGTAGGAGAGTGGTTCCAGTGTAATAAGATTTTATTTGGCATCAAATATAAAAACTAATATCTTTCCTGAGATTCTCATGGCAACAAAGTTAAGGAAGGCATTCTGTCAACTTCATCCTAAGCAGTTTTCTTTTTTTTTAATTTTAATTTTATTGGTACATTTTAGACATACAATATAATGACATTCATCAATGGAGATTTGTACCTTTATGTAATATATCTTGATTCGTATTTTTCCCCATATCCTGCCCTCCCTTCAGCCCCTCCACCCTTAGCTATTTACAAAGTCTTTGTTTCCATTTTTTCATTTTCTCATGTTAATTCCATTCCCCTTTGCGTTCCCCTACCCCTCCAACTTCCCCTTTGCACCTTTTCTTCCTGTTGTGTTGATACTTTTAAGTGAAATAAATAGGACACATATGTGTAAATACTGAATAGTTTCTCTAGTGTGAGAAACTGAAAGTGTAAATAAGGATCAAAATGTATAATAGGTAATCTAAGCAGTTTTCTATTGCTGCTTCTTAAAGATTTTTTAAAGAAAAGCTAAGAAATACACAGAAATACAAATGAATGAAGTGATTTTGAAGAGATGCAAAACTAATGTGGGGTCTTTGATATCTTCCTGTGGAGCAATATGATATATGAAATATCTACTGAATTACACAGAGACAAACTGTTGTTAGAATCGTAGGACTCATACTTTTACTGTCAGTTTCTCCTTTCTGTCAACAGATTATATAAATTTATATTTACACATGTAAAATATATGTACAA
Organism: Heterocephalus glaber; assembly: GCF_053883595.1. NCBI lineage: Eukaryota > Metazoa > Chordata > Mammalia > Rodentia > Bathyergidae > Heterocephalus > Heterocephalus glaber. The sequence continues at coordinate 30,446,333 of NW_028258381.1, forward strand.
TACACATATTGTTAAATAATATCCTTGAATAACTGACTAGTACTTGCTCTTATTTGTTTTAGTTGTCAATTTTATTAATCCCAGAGAAGCTGGACTGAAAGATAAAAATGGACATTTCAGTGTATGTTTACCTTTGCTACACATTTTTTTCCTCTTCCTGAACATTTTAACTTTTCTAGCATTTCCTATACACTAACACAATAAACTACTGAAATTGGTATTAGAGGAATGTTAATTAGAGGACACAACAATGTGCTCTCAATTATTTCAAGAAAAGGATTTCATTCATTTGTGTGTACGTTGTTTCTCCTAACTGGAGAAATTGTGATATCCAGTTTTCTGAGTTTTGGTTTTTGATCACACATAAATATAATGCTGACCTCAGGTTTTATTCAGAGAATGACAAATGTAGACTTTGTCTTTCTATTCCCACAGAGAATGGCACTGAAATGCTCAGCTTCTGTAATAAAAAATAAATTCCATTTGGTAAGAATAACGAAAATACTAGGAGATTTTCATAGTGTCCACAATGGTGGAATTGTGTTCTTTCTATAATTATTTTCTCTAGATTTCTATGCACTGGTTTTACAAAGTATTTTCCACATGTCCTCAGTGATGGCAAACATTTTAGAGATGAGTGTCCAAACTGCAACCCAAAACCCATTTATTTATTGCAAAGTGCCAACACTGTAATTAAACCTAAATACTGAGGTTTTAGTTTAGAAAAAACAACTCTACATTAACATCTTTTGTCTTAAAAGGAAAACAAATAACATGCGTGCCATTGGTTCACCACCACTGTATCTTTTAATTCTTTACACGACCCTTCAAATCTTAGCCCTGCTATTCTCTGGTATGAGTTGCCTCTACTCTTTAAACTTTATTTCTTCATTGGTGACATGGGACTGTACACAATACAAATCACTTAAGTATTATTTGGGATTTAGACAAGATGATGTGGAGGAAGTATTTAACACAGTGCCTGGTGTGTCAAAGCTCTTTGAATAGGTATTACTTTACATTAATATTGATGTCCTCATGTGCACAAACACATCATCTCCAGAAAGTCCTGTAAATGACTCAGAGATATTGGCAATATGCATGATTTTAAAAGTAGGATGTTTTCTTCTGCTTAGGTGGGAAAATTTCTCTAAATCAGACTCCTTCAAACCATCCAACTCTGTGATCAATTCTAGGATTGGACAGACTCACTGTAGGTGGCAAGGTAGCAAAGGATGCTGAGGTCTACAAAGCTGCCAATTCGCTGTTTAGTCTTCCATGTGTCACATATTTTTGAGCCGATTATATTTGTAGCTGTAGGGTCCATATTTTTGATGACTCTCTCAGGCTGGGGATGGAGATCAGTGGTAGAGAGCCCATATCTAGCATGCAAGGAGCCCTGGCTTCCATCCTCGGCACTGCAAAAAATGTTTTATTAATTAGAAAAATGAAAATGTCGTATGTCTTGTGTCAAGATTCTATCTTACTATCCACATATATTTATTTATGCACACACATACATACACACACTTTCAAATAACAGGCGTGAATAACCGACTACTACTTGGTCTCATTTCCTGTAGTTGTCATCACTATTAGTCCCAGAGAAGCCAGTCCGACAGATGAAAATGGTAAGTTTCATGTATGTCTGCCTGTATTTTATGGTAGTATACTTTTATATTTCTTCCTGGTCATCTGATTTGCATTTTGCTGGCTTTAGGTAGAAAAGCCAGCATGACAACAGGTTACAGAATATACTATGAGTGACATTTTAAATTAATTCATTTCCTAAGAGTCATGATAGATAAGGATAATTCTCAGCTCAAATTTTATTCAAAGAATTAGAAAAATAAGCAGTCTATCTTTCTCTTATCAGAAAGAATTGTGCTAAAATGGTCAATCTCTAGATTTTCTTAAAAGGCCATTTGCTAAGAATAATTAAGATACTAGAAGAGTTTCTGCTTCAGCCTTTCAATTTAGTTCCTCATTTACAACAGAGGACAACTTCTGTAGGTGTTATTGGGGAAGTGAAAAAGAGTATCCAAGTGAAGCAGGTAGCACAGTGCCTGGCCCAGAAGTGATCAATCAACATGTAATAATAGCTTTTATTAATATTAACTGAATATCTCTGTTGTGTCTTTATCAAAAATATTACACACACATGTACCTTCACACAGTGCCAAACAATAGGCAAGAATAATTGACAAGTATTTGCTTTCCTATCTTCTAGTTGTCAATACTACTGAATCAGGAACTTCCTTGAAAGATGGTAAGTTTTACTGTCTAATTACTTCAGTGTCACACTTCAGCTTCTTTTTTCTTTATCATCTTAACTTGAACTGTCTTGGCTTAAATCAGTAAAATCAGAATGGCTAGACATTACAAAATAGTATCACACCATAAATTAATGCTTCCCTTCCATATTCACATAGTAAGCTAAGTGACTTAAGTAGGACATGACTGTAATAAATGGACACAGTGACATGTCTAAACCACTTGAACAAAGGGATTTCATTCTTTCATGTGTCTATTATTTCTATTGAATGAGGAAAGCATAATAGCTAGTGAAACCTAGATATTTTTGTGCAAGGGGAACTGGCACTGAGTACTGTGTGTACGGAAGGCCTTGGGGTGTGTGCTGCTTGGGTTTCCTGGTTAATCTTCATAATGCTCCTCTCTTGTGATGTAATAGTTTGCATCCCATTTTACAGATGAGGAAAATGAGCTAAAATTAATTGAGTCCTTTTCACACACCACACAGCCAAGTCTGGAATTTCAATTTAAGACCTACAATGAAGAGCTTATACCTTTACTCATCCTCTGCTCTTCAACTACTATGATAGAGTCACAGGACAAGAAATTCCAAGGCCAAGGCCCTGGGACAGGATGGATGTGTGGCCAGGTGGGAAGTACATGGCTTCTGAGCCCCCGCAGACTTGAGTGCAGGTCTCTTCATTATCAGTTGCAGGAACATGGAGGAGGGACGTCACTTGGGAGAAATAACTAGTTCATCTGCCAACCAAGACGAATTACACCAAACTCAGAATTACACCAAACTCACTTACTGGAGACATCAGGGCCCAGATGACAAGCATCCAACATGGTGATCCATTTAGCAGGCTCAGGATCAGTGCTAGTTTCCAGCCCTTCCTTGCTCTGTGGGGAACCAGGAATGTGACCTGACATATTGGCTCCACCTTTCTGAACTTTCCTCTGTGTCACCTCTGTTTACAGTGGAGGCTCTGGACTTCAGCTACCACACTAAGCAATGAGGCAGGAGATAACCCTTACCTGGCCAAGGGCAGAGAGTTAGGAACAGATTTACTGAGACTCCTTTCTACTCAAGAGCTAGTGATTCTTGAGTTCCAACTGTGAAGATGAACTGTGTAAAATGGAAATTTCCCCAGGCAGAGAATTGGCATTGGGACTCATCGTGTAGCCACCATGACCCACTGTGATTATCTTTAATCATGACTTGACATCACATAATTCTTGCAGAATTACAAAGGATCTTGACTGTAATTGCCCAATATCATCATAACACCAACAAGCGACACTTACAAAAGACAGAGCAGTATGCCACAGCTACTGCGCATCTCATAGAATTTGGATTACCCTCTTTCTCACATTTTCTGTATTGTCCCTTTTTTCTAAAATCTCATGCTCAACTCACTGTGTCCAGCAATATATTTGCCTGGATTGTCCTTTTCCTCCACATCTCATAGCATATGCAGTATATAATCACTCAGGTGCTTCAAGTTAGCAATTCAACCTTATATTTATGCTTTTTTGTTACATTTGAAGATGCAGAACAGATAAGAATGTGTTTTTAGTGCCATATTTTGGGATCAAAATCTGGGCTGTCACTTTGTAATGCATGATATCAGAAAAATTACTTCTTACTGTGCCCTCAGTTCGATTGCAAAATGTAAGTGAAAACTCCTCTCCCTCTCTCTCTCTCCCTTCCTCCTTTCCTTCTCTTCTAGACTGTTATAGACATTACATAAGATTTACATTTGAATCTCTCAGAGTACAGTTTGGCATTTGCTCAATGGTTCATAAATATTATCTCTAACATATCTAGAGATATGTTAGGGATGAAAAATCCTCCAACCAAGTTATCACACATACTTTTCCTCTGATTGGATCCATTTATTAACTATGGACCTGACTATTCAATATTAAGAAGGTTCTAGGTAATTCAGTAGAGGTTGTTAATCAAGTTGAGTTGCAAACTGAATCTCGCCCTTGGTGGTCCTGATGGGAGTGATAGATGCTGACCTTTGGGTTTGGGTTTGAGGGCTGGAGTCACTTCAACATCCAGTGACACCTCCCCACGGTGTGTCCAGTGCTGTCTTAGCACAGCTGAAACTCATGACATGGCTTCTCTTAGATGGGCTGGGCCTGCAGCTCACCAGCACCTTTGCCTACTACACCTACCTCCCGCTGCTGCTCAAGAGCGCCCTCCATGGGGCGCTGGTCACCTACTGTCTGTGCAGAAGGTCAGCTGTCTGCTGTGATGGGAAGAACACCTGACAGATGGAAGCACATGGGGCCATGGTGTCTCCACCATTTATTTTCTGTCCCCAGCAGGGACTGCTGACAGTGTGCTGGGCTTTCTGGGCTTGAGCTCTTGAAGGCCACATGAGCATTATTCTGTTGTTATCCCATACATGTTTCCCAACCGTTGTGTAAATTCTGTAACTTCCTTCTGTCACAATGAGGCTGGCCCAGTGCTGACCCCGAGTTGCATCCCTCCATGGTCCCACAGCGCCTTCAGCCAGCCCAGGTTCTCGCAGCCTCAGTGTGCATAGCTCGCTCCTTCTGGGAAGGGTCTCTCCCTATCGGCCGGGTCACCCCTGGAAATCTCCATTCAACCCACCCTGACAGGGCCATTTTTGCTATTGAACTGTGCTTTGATGTTCATAATAGACACAATAAAAAACATAACAAAAGTCTTCTTTGGGCCCTATGTATTTCAATGTGATGAAATTTAATTGAAAGTCAAAGTGAGAAATAGCATAACTAAGCCATGATGTTGAGAGCTCATGGCCACCGAGGCTCCAACACCACATTGTAGGTCTGTCCCTGAGATGGTGGTCATGACTCCTTCCCTGGGCACTGACTCCAATAGGTGCCACACCCAGTTGAAGATGCCCATTGTCACTGTTCTTTTCAAGGTCACCGGATTTAGGTTCAAGGTCTGAGACAAAGACAATAGAGAAACTTCAAGGATGACTGGAACTGTGTGTGCTCAGCACTGCACTAGTGTTCACAGCATCATATGTCTTGATCCTCAGAATGTCTCCACCAGAGAGGCAACAACTCCAGGGAGGCAGCATGACAGAAGGGTTGAGCACATGGACTCTAGACCCAGAGAGCCTGGGTTTCAATCATGGGCCTGGAATTTACTATCAGATAGTAGTTTACTATCAGATACTTGAACTCTTTGTACCACAATTTTCTTTTGTAAAATGAAGCTAGCATGCCCTATCTGCTGGGGTTGTGTGGACCAGACAAGATGATAATGTTTGCTATAGGCAAGTCCTTCACAGCACTGGTACTGTAGAAGTAGAGGATCCCACAGTCACACATGTTTTAAGCTCCAAGGATGAGTTCCATTCTGACCTCCATGTAGAGAGGAGGTGGGATGGAATAGGGCCTGAGTTTCTACCCCATTGTGCATCCATCATCCTCTAAGAATTCTTCTAGTTAGGTACAATCATAGTCTGGTTTATAGATTGGAAAAATTAGCCTAACTTCTAAGGTTACTATTTTTAAAAGTATATATATGTATGTATGTATGTATGTGTATATATATATATATATATATATATATATATATATATATATACACTTTCAGTACTTTCAACAGGAAAAACAAAAACACAATCAAAACTTGCATTGCTTCTTTACTAAAGGCATCCTCTCATGATTCAGAGAGAAATTTCTTAAGAACTCTTCAGTACATTTGTGTTTTCTCCACATGTACACACATGGTTACTCATTTGTCAGTCATTTGTCACTAATTTCCCATTTGTCCTTCTTTGGATAAGACTCTGACCTGCCCTGGAATCCCTGTAATTGCTCTCCTTTTCATAAATAGTCCATAAATAATTCCTTTGGGAGTGTGTGTAATTGCTAACAACTGTTATTTTGGGGAGGACAATGATGAAGTTCACAATGAGCCCAGGCCTAGCAGGATGGATAATGCTGCTTCCTGGATAGCCATATTGTTCTGACACCCAGCTGCTCCCATAGACCGAATGAGCCTGGAGGTCATCAGATCACCTTATGGGGCATTCTGGAATGATCAGGTGCATTTCTCAGGCAGCAGATGAGTTATGCATTCTTCTTGGTCCAGGACTTTCCCACCATAGCACAGTTGCTCCATGCAGGGAAGCCACATGGTATGGAGGGAAGACCCAGGACCAGGAGCCACACGTTAAACCCAAATAAAGCCCTAGCTACTTGGTCTGTCTGTTATTAGCAATACCATTTACATACTTTTGTTTTTAAGTGGCATGTAAAAGTTGTACATTTTTATGAAATTGATAGGGTATTTGATGCTTGTATACATTGTGTGATGTTTAAATTAGGTTGAGGATGCCTGTCACCTTAAATATTTATTCCTTGTCTGAAAACACTTCAAATCCCTTTTTCTGGCTTTTTGAAATGTATGGCAGATTATTGTTCTCTGTAGTTTATTCTCACATTTCTGAAACGTATCTATTTTTAGAAGACAATGTCTAAGCTAACTTCAGATTACTATGCAAAGTGATTGTCACCGTAGTGACATAGTAACTGCAGTTAGTTGTACACTGCTTACTATGAGCTAGCTACTTGTTCAAGTATGGGTTACTTCATTTGTCAGAAGCACCGATGGTATTTTTAATTGTTTCTGTTCTACAAAAGGGGAAACTGAGGCAGAGAAAACCGAGGCAGAGAGGTCAAAGGAAACTTCCCATAGCTACATAGTTCATAAGCAACGGTGCTGGGATTTGAACCCAAGTATTTTGGCTTCAGAGGCTCTGCTTTTACCTTCTGCACTATTTGATCCTAGACTGGAAACCTGTTACTCTTCAGGAAAATCTCCTTCCTCATTAAACACAGAACTGGTGAAAAGAAAAGCCCCCTTACCTGCCCATATTTCCTTCTCCTGGCTCCTGTGCTCTTCAATTACAGACAATTAAGCCAACCTGATGCTTAAGGTTTTTACCCACTGACCTCCTGCTGCCCAAAAGAATTTCTATGACTCAAATCCATGGCAGGTATTCTATGGGAGAATCCTGCAAATTTTCATCCAATTCCACAGGAAGACACTCATGTCTCTGATTATTATGCAACTAGAGGACATCATCTCCTTCTCAGCTGTGAGGAAAAAAACTATTAAAGAAAATCTTAGTTCTCAATTATTAAAGAACATCAAAATTTTGGGGTAGCAATTCTCATAATTTTCCCCATTATGCATTTCCTTCATCCTTTGGAATTCTTTTCATAGCAGATTTCATTTTTTAAGATTTTTGATTATTGAGTGGGCTACAGTTCATAATAATTGACTTACTCAATTTTATTCATCAAAGTTCTATATAATTACTTACTGGCAAGTCTGAGTAATAAGATAAAGCCTGAAGAAAAAGAGATGTTATTATTCACCCAAAAGTCTAGAAACTCAGCATTTTCATGCGCTATAAAAGTTTACGTGATTGAAGTCCTGGTTTCTATCATGTTCTGTTAGGCTGTGTATTTGTTTGCCCTTTGTTTTGTTTGAATAACAAATACAGTGGACACGACGTACGAACTCAATTTGTTTTCAAGGGCTGGTTGTAACTCAAGTTGGTCAATTGCCTTCAAAGCCTTTTCTGTATAATTTTAGGCCACACTTTCTTCCAGGCAGATCTGTGTCCTTAGAGAGACAATGGCCCAGGATTTCTCAACCCCACATAGGAAAAGATGTTATAATGTCCCTTCCAGAATTCTTTAAGGGTTAAATCTGTATCTCAGACCATCTGGAAGCATGAATGGCCACCATTCAAGATGTAACTCAAGACTTTGGTAGTAAGTTAAAACTAAAATTCTGGTCATAAGCCAAGTTGTTTGTATGTCAGGCCGGTTGTAACTCAAGGGTCCACTGTACCTACCACTTATGAGCATTGGGATTTCTGCAAGGCAGTTTTTGTCCTTTCTGATGCTCACTCTGCACATTACAGACATATGTTCATGGCACTATAACAGCTAGGTGTCAGGAACATCATGTGAATCACTGAGTCAGCCCAAATGTTCAACTGGCCAATGCTGAACACAGTGTGAGTCCTAGTGGTGAATACACCCAATGACAAATAGTCAGTCAGTCACATTGTCAATATGTTCAATGTGAAAATTCCAGAGTCTACACGATTCAAGTTCTATCTAATTTCGGACCTGCTGTTCAATCTATTCTACCAGTGTCTCTTTCTCTCCTATTGGGAGCCACTGAGAACCACCAATACATAGAGTTTATCACAGGCCAACTCTAGGGATTAAAAAGAAACCATTTCATTAATTCTGATGCACAACCAGAGCACATTAATTCTGATGGACAACCTTTAGCATGGCTATCACATCAGATGGCAAGTCATGGGGACCCATCATAGACAGAGTACACTGGCCAGGCATTGGGACACCCTCTACCTGGACAGGGCTCTCGGCATCTGAACCATCAGCTCACTCAGAAACAAAATGTGTACATTGAAATGTACATGAAAAGATGTTCACTCAGTATAGCACAACGTTGAATTGCCCCAAATTATTCCAAATTCCCAGTAACAGATTAATAAAATAAAGGCTGTCACAAGATAAATCCATCATCCAAAAATATGAATTCTTATATAAAATGGGAAATGGTATTGAAATATAATATGCATAAGGAAAATGTATTCAAATTGTTAGAAAATGCAATCACATGGTTGAAAAATCAAACACTAATTTCTGAAAAAATAGATGTGCATACATAAATATATATGTACATGTGTATATGTGTACATATCTTCTATTTCCATTTTCCACACAAAGCTGGCATACAATATACATTGAGTGGGCTTCTTTTTTCATTTATAAATCTGAGAGCTCTTTTAATGTCAGTGTACAGCAGCATTGGGAAAGCCACAAGGTGTTTCACTGGTAAATAGAAAATGTATTTCACTAGCTCCCTACAAAAGATCTCTGGTATATTTCCTTTAGTTTGCTGCTACAAAATGGACTTTTCTGTCATTCTGAATGTAGGCAAGGCTGAGTTTGACAGTAAGGCCATCTCCCCACCCATGCAGAGCCCCTTGGGCTCTCTTACCACCATGTGTGAGAAGGATGCGGGGTGAGCTGGACTGTCAGACCTCAGGACAATGCTAACCTGACAAGTGGAAAATATGATTTCTTTGTGGTTTTCATTTCCTTTTCTCTCATGACTGCAGTTAGACACCTTTTCATACATTTAAGGTCCACGCATAGTTCCTTATAACATTTGTTCATGTCCATTGACTGTTTTTCTTATTAAAACATAATACTAAAGAACAGGGCACTTGTTTCCTCTGGGGCCTGAATTTGTGCAAGGAAAGCTGAAATAGAAAGAGTAAAACAGACCTTTAAAAATGAGGGATTTTAGAGACATGGAATGCTCCTCTGAACTCTATTTTCCTTGATTAATCCTTTAAAAGTTGAAAATTGTGTATATTAAAATTAAAACAATGAAAGGCTTTGTTTGTAAGTATGTTGACAATTAATTGCTTCAGTTTCTGAAAAAAAGTTCTTTTAGAAACCAAGGAGAGGGGGATGTGGATTTAGCTCAGTGGTGCCCCTCGCAAGCGCAAAGTCCTGAGTCCAATCTTCAGTGCCAAAAACAGAAAAAAAAAGAAACCAAGGAGAGGTTGCCATTAGGTAACAGAACAAGACTAGGCAGGCTGAAGGAGCATCAAATGCAACAGATCCACTCCTTGGTTCTCCTGAGCTGATCAGATCTCCTTAGACCAATTCCTGCCCTCTGTGCAGAGTGGAGCTATTTCTGCACTGCAAATGCACAGGCCCCAGACAGGAAGTGGTCACGTCACCCAGAGCTCTGTGGGGCTGATGTCACAGGCCAAGAAGGGGCAGGGTCCCCTGGGGGTTCAAACCCCTCAGCACCTTTCTTCCCCATCCACCTTGGTCACCCTGAACTTCAGCAGCAGAGAACAGAGCACTGGGGAGGAGGGGACACAGTGGGTGACAGGCAGAGCCAGTGTAGCTGGTGGGGCTTTGCGTTCTCAGGCCTGTTCTGTTTCTACACTCTGTCAAATGTGGTTGATTCTTGGAAGAGGCTCAGAGTCAAACCAGCCCCCACTGGTTGGGCTAGCACAAGGGTTGATAAGTGTGTTAGAAGAGAAACTAAGGGCAGTTAAACCACAGCCAACTTGGCTCACTTTTAAAGGTCACAGCTGATGAATGCAAAGAAAATATCCATCTTCACACATGTGTGGCTGCCATCAACCTTCCTCTACGGGCTGTGGGTGCCAGGCACCCTGAAATGGACATTTCAAGGCCATTAACTGCTGTGGGAGTAGGGAATCTGATGTCCAAGGATGGGTAGACACTGCTCCTTCCATCACTGCCCTGGGACGGTACTGGAAGAAGGAGCAGAGAAGTGTTGCTTGCCAGGACGGGTCAGGCCTGAATCTAGCCAGGCTGTGTGGGTTAGTGGATTTGGTTGCCCAGTGGTGAAACAAACATCCATGAAAATTGAAAAAAGAGATTATTTATAATTTGATCAAATTGGAGAGGCAGTTAATCTGCTGTCCTCATTGAACACACAGAAGTGTTCCTATTATAGAAGGTGTAGAACAACAGCCCAGAAATATCTATATGTAGATTTAGCCACCCTTTGGTCAGAGGGCTAGAAGTATTGAATCCTTCTTAGAGTTAGGCCTGGGAGTGGAGAGCAGTCTTCTTCACCATGAGGAAGCTCGGAGAAGCAGCCTTTGTCTAAAATTTAAAAATTCTATCTTTTAAGGTTCCATTTTACCTTCTCAGTTACAGTTGGATATCTACAGTTTGAGGATCATCCAAAACATTTCACCAAGTGTTTGTGCCTTTTGGGGGCTATTTGGTTTATGGATGCTGGTGCCTTCTGGTTTCACTTATCACTGTAGTCAGAGTGGCACATGCCCATATCCATGGGCCCATTAGCTCAGGTAGACCTGGCTGTGAGCAACATAGCATGCTTTAGGAGGCTGACATATGAAGCCCTGAGTTCAACGGTGATATTACATTGTATGATGTCCTTCTATGGTGAAAATAGGACTTCAGAGCCATACCAAGGAAGGCTTAATAGACAAAATAAATATCAAATAAATGGATGCTGGGGTCATCCATGGTCATGCACCAACGTGAGCCTGGAGAACCAATGCCACATCCCCATGGTGCCCAGCTTGGAGCAAAGTGGGTATCCAGGACCCTGGGCTCCATCTGCCCAGTCCCAAGGACCATTATCTGGTGCTGACACATTTTCTTTAAGCTTCCATAGTCTTACTTCATGACACCAGCAAATCCCATACATCATTCCCCTTGGCGAGTAGCCAGCAAGGTAACTTCTCCCACCATGTATAGGGAGTGCCCTGCAGAGGTTAAACTGATGGCCTGACTTTCAGCTCAAATCCCATCCATGTCTCTTGCTACACACACAGTGCTACTCCTGAGACAAGAAACTGTGTCTGAGATGATACCTCTGACCCAGAGCCTCACCTTTAAATCCAGACCCTGGCGAGTTTTGTCAACATAAGTTGCTCTCCCTGGGCAGACCCCAGCCTTTTGGATCTTCCCAGCCTTGCTGCTGAAGTCCAGCCACAGCTCTGGATAGGATCCATACAGGTTCTGCCCACACCAGCAGCACCACCATACCCAGGGAAGTTGTTATTAAATGACACAAGGGATGAAGATGGAAAATGAGCAGGCCTTCTTCTTCTATGAGAGAAATACAGTGAATATTCATGTTTAAAAATAGCTCTTGGTATTACTGAACTCACTTTAATTCAAACTATCTAAACAGGATGGAGAATTGGTATAGCAATGGTTTCGCAGTCCTTTTGTGGGTTCCAAATAAGAGTATATAGGATGAGGCCAGGGATTTAGCTCAGTGGTTCCGCCGCCTGCCTTGCAAGCGCAAGGACCCGAGTTTGATCCCCGGTACCAAAAAAAAAAAAAAAAAAAAAAAGTATATGAGATGTGTTAGAGTCTTATCTCAGAGAAAGATATGACTTCATGTTAAAAAACAGAAAACCTAAGTTGATATTCTACACATATTCACAATATCTCCATTTTCCCTTTCCATATTCCAAAGCAAAAGTCCTCTTTCATGCCTTTACCAAGTATGATCAAAATTACAGTGAATAGTGTCCTACAGAAAGACAGGCTCATAAAAACATTATAATGTGTCTTCATCCACCTTATTCACCAGGTCTGGCACTGTGCAACTTCTGGCTCTTCCCCAAAGTCAAAATGACCATGAAAGGTCAACATTTTGAATCGGTTCAGGACGTCAATGCAGCCAGGACAACACAACTAAAGATATGCACAAAAAGGACTTCCAGAACTGTTTCAGAAAATAGCAAGAATGAAGAGACAGTGTGTTCAAAGCAAGAGGTGTTACTTAAGGGGAATTAATACAATGTGTCTTTTACTATAATTAATTTTTAAAAATTAAACATTCACCATATATTTTGATCCCCATACATTTTAATCACTATTTTCTGGCAGCTGAGTTTCAAGTTTTACTTACAAAGATGTCCACACATCAGGATTATAGTAGGTAAATTCATACTATTGTGAACGTAATATTTTGTTCATTTATTATTATTTATATTATTAATCTATCTGAAAATTTTATATGACAATTGCTGTAGTGGTACAAGTAATACTAAGGCATGATGAACATAGGTGCTCTTTCTCTAGTAGCTACTGTCATACACATTCTACATATTTTATCTCTCTTAATCTTTGCTTACGCCATATTAAGGTTTCAAGTACCACTGAACTTAACAGATGAGAAACTGGGAGGGGCGGGATGAACTGACTTTCCCAAAGTTACAGAATTTGAAGTGGTAGCAATTTTAACACAGCACTGTGCTTTGAAAATGCAAAGTGTTCATTCAATTTATGTTTTCTTATTTATTTATTTATTTAGTTAGTTAGTTAGTTAGTTAGTTAGTTAGTTAGTTATTGGTACCGGGGATCGAACTTGGGATGTTTTGCTTGTGAGGTGGGCAACAGAACCACTGAACTAAATCCCTGGCCCTATGTTTTCTTATTTAAAATGAGGTCTACTGATATTTCAGAAGTTTACAGGTCATTTACTTTTCTGCTTTAATGAATAGCCTCATATTTCTTACTCATTTTTCTATTGGAATGTTCATTTTTCTTATTTAGAGAAAAAATAATCTGTAAGACATCTCATATGCTATTTTAGAGATATTAACCCTACATAAAATGTGTTGAAAAGGCTTTTCTCATTTATTAGCTATGTAACTTTGGCACCTTTTGGTGACTACAAATTCAAATACTTCTTTTAATACAATTTACCACCTTTTCTTCGTAGCCTCTATTTTGGATGCCTGGCTAAGAGAAGTCCTAACTCTCCTGCAATTTGTAAGCAATTTGCCAATGTTAAATTCTAATGCTTTCTCCTTTCAGTTTTGTTACACCTAAATCTCTATTTGTACGCAATGAGTGAATAATTTAATATGGTTGTTCCCATAAGGTGAACAAATTACCAGAAGAAAATTTTTTGAATAATTATTGCCTGGCTGCTTTGAAAATATGACTTCATCCTGTGTTAAAATCTTACATACCTATGGATCTCTTTCTGGATTTTTCATTGTACCCCAGAGTTATTTCTCTTCATGTACCAGTATTCTCCTATTTCCATACTATCTCTTATATATTCTGGTGGACAGTGACATTTTAAAGAATTTTCTTCCCACTCTAATATGAAAACAATATTCTCCTCCCTCACTTTCAAGCCATGAGCCTCTGTCCAGGAGGAACCTTCCCGGCTTCAGGCAGCAGCACATGAGGTCCTGTGAGACCATCCTGAATGTACCCTGGGCCTCTGCTCTCTGGATGCCCCTGCCTTAGTCCCCTGTCCCTGTACAGACAGCATCTTGAGGCAGAGGATGAGCAGTCCCAATTCCTTACTTGTCTGACTTCCCAGAGGTCACTGAAGCAGAAGATGAATTACCTGAAGAGGGCAAAATAATGACTATCAGGGACAGTTTTCCCACATTTCATTATAAATCTTTTAAACATATATCTGATTTATTTATAAATGTGATGGGAGAAAATCCAATAAGCACCACTTAAACTCTGTATTCTTTCACTATACTAGTTTGATCACCTCTCTTTTCATCAGTTAGTTCCAATCAAATGCACATATCAGTAGAGTTCCCGAAGGTAGGATTGGCAAATAAAATTCAAGGTACCCATTACATTTGATTTTAGAAAATAAATAATTCTTCAGTTTAAATATTTCCCAAGTATTGCAAGACATGGCACCTGTATTTTTTTTTTAAAGCTAAATCTTGCAAGTCTACTTGAGGCAGCCATTTGACTTGAGGATAAAGAGAAATCTAACAGATGGAGTGTGCATGCATGCACCCATATTAATCGCCATTTGAGGATTGTCAAATGTAGCCAACATCTGGATTCTACTTCCTTTTAGTAATCTGGGTTCAAGGATTGTCAGATTTGCTGTTAGTGGCTGCCTCAGTCTATTCTCAGATATAAGTGAAAGTGATTAGGATCCATAATGAAGAACTTTCATCTGAGCACAAGACCATGGCGGCAGCATTACCATAGAGAAAGTCTGCACTTCAGGGAAGTCACTGTTCCCACAAGGGACAGGCCTGTGTCATCCAGGTTCAGCCTCCCAACATGTTCACACGCAGCCAGCCTCAGTTCAGAGCTCTCAGTTCTTCAGGCTTCTCTTCTTGTGGAGAGGACCTGTTCCCGGCAGCCACAGGAAGGCATCCCAGGAGCGTGCAGAGGGAGAGAGGCAGCAACTCTTCCCAGGTATACCCACTTCTAGTCAGCAGCTGGGCAGTCTTCTCAGTTGGATCTTCAGCTACTCCTGCTTGTCACTCAGGAAGACCAGGGCCAGTTCTAAGTAGCCCTTCATGAGTAGGATTTATGTTTGGAGGGGACCTTCTGCTCCTCTTCACCTCTGGTCCCTCTCCTTCTAAGGCCCAGAAGAAGCAGCCATGCTGTGGGCTGTGTCCCTGCTTCTAGCTCTCCTGGCTCCTGGTTAAGTGTACTGCATAGTTGCTTATGGGATTGACTTTTCATTCTCCACTGGGAGACCATATTAAAAATACATTACTTCTTTCACATTACTTTAGGTTGTTTCTACAGTAGGCAGTCAATCTTCCAATATGGAAGGAGGAATGATGTTAATGACCAGGCCACATGGGTCATAAGTGAAAATCATTTGCAATATGCATGCAGTAAGGAGCTACACATCCACTGGTATCGACTTCAGGAAGGGCAGGTCCCATGCCGCTTTCTCCACTATCACTTGTACAAATCCGAGGCTGTGGTGAATTTGAGATTCAGGCCAAGGAAATAGGATGCTTATGAAGCCACAGGGAAGAGCAGTACATTTGTAGTAAGAAATGGGGAAGGAAGTGATTCTGCCAGGTACTACTGTGCAGCCTGGATAGGCACAGTGATTCTCACCTGCCCTTATGTGCACTGAAAATTTGCCTGTGGCTGCTCCTGGTACACAAGACAGACCTCCTCCATCTCACTTCCTGCCCCAACTTTCCCTATGTGTATGATCAACTTTAACTTACCAAATGGTCTGAGTCCCTGTTTTGTGTAACCCTTTGCCAGGAGCACTGTTTTCATACAATGGTTTTATCATACTTCTAATAAAGGCCAAATTTTTAGGAACCATTTTATTCAACAGTTTTATGAAGGTATAAATTGGAGGAAAAAATTTTTTACTCACAGTCCTCTTGTAACTATCAGGGACTGTATTGTTTTGGTCTTCCAGGATGGCCCACGTCACTAACAGTGGTCATGTCACACACACCCAGTTTTTTCTACATGGCTGAAGTGATGGAATCAACTTAGGCTCCTTCTCAGATCCCAGGACTGCCAGAAACATGCTGTCCCAGGTCAGAGGCAGCACCTGGAGAACCAGGGATCCCATGACAAGGTCCCTTCCACAGCTCCCAGATCTTCACTCAGGGTCTGCCAGATCCACACCTGCTTTCTTCACCCTCTGCAAGGGCACCGCAGTGGGCTGAGGCCTGGGTCCCTCAGAGCAGTTTCCTCTGGGGCAGGCACAGGAAGACACAGGAGGAGAGGATGTGCTGCCCGCTCACCCAACTCTTCTGTCACTTTTCCTGTAGACCAGAGGGGCTGAATGTGAATCCTCCAAACTCACCTGAGGTATAACATGGCTAGTCTAGCCTTCCCAGAACCAAGAAGTTTTTCTAATATTGTTTTAAACTTGTGTCTAATGTAGACAGATGTGACCTACAGGGGCACTAGAAGACCACAGATGCAGCATACTAGTGCAGAGAAGTGGAGGAGGGAAAAATGAAATACCAAAAAGAGCATGTGGCTGCAGATTTTATATGTGTTGTGGGCAGATTTTATTAACTATAGCTAGTTATTGCTAATAGTCGTCAAATCTCTAATTAGAAGTAATTAAATAAAGACATTCATAATAAAAATTGAGAGGAACAGTTGTGAATCCTGACAAGATGCATAGTGCAATTTATTTTCATAGCACAATGGTGGTTATGGAACTTTATGACCCCAAGTAATATTTTCTTATTGGTGAAAACCTTAAAAGTAGAGAAAAGTATGAAACAAAAAAGTCAACAACTTTTCCACCCCACTGGTCACTGTGAACATAGTGGCTCTCTCTCCCCGGGATGACATTAAAAATTCTAGAACTTCCACTTCATCCTTGAAAATAAACTTCTTAGGGATAGGGGTTGAGGCCACGTACTTCTGTGCCTCCTGGCCTGGTGAGAGCACAGGATTAGAGTTACAACAGTAATTTACACAAGAACTACCCCCAGGCATGTGCCAACCCACATCCTGCTCAGATGGGCAGCCATTGTGCCACTGTGCCCCTCCTTACGCCCACTTCAATGGCAGCAAAGGGAAACTCTTGGATTTTGTTCTCCCAGCAGAACACATATGAGGTCAGCGATTACATTCCTCATGTGGATGATAGAGCACCCGTTTCCTACAGCCTTGTGCTATGTGTGAACTCTCAAAATACAGAGTGGATGACTCGAGCATAGCTCAGTTATTTGTTACTTGAGTTTAAGAGATTTCCTGCAGCTGATAGCTTCAGAATGAAGGCAGAAGAGGCAAATATGTCAAGAAACAGGTGTACGTATTGCAGAGCTATCTCCCAATATTGCTATTTTCCTATTTCATTCATGAGAAATGGAGGTTTTCTGAGCCAGAATGATCTTTGGTAATAATTGTATGTCATTCATTAGTATTGTGTAAGCATCCCAAAGAAACCTAGCAACCATTTCACCTATAAGTAAACAATAACTTCATGGAGAGCTATGAGGCCAAGGTACAAACCCTGTGCCTGGGGAGTAGGATGCAGCCTGGTCCACACCTGGGGCTCCTGGCTGGGACAGAAAAAACCCAGCTCCAGTCACAGGCCATGAAGACCTTGTGCTTAAGAATTCTCCAGAAAACCCTGAATAAGAGGATTGAACAGATAAAAAGAATGACAAAACCAAAAGAAAAGAAAAGAAAAGAAAAAAAATAAGAATGACAAAATCTGCTTTCTGCATCTATAGAGAAAACAGAAATATCACTCACAAATGAACAAAGGAAAAGTAATTATGGACAGCTATTTCAACTATTTTGTGTTTATTTTGTGGTAAGTAGTTGGAAAGTTGAGAAGTTTCAAAGTGGTACAGGATATTAAAAGCAAAACTATAAATATTCCTTTCCCATGTTCTTGGTCCTTGAAATCTGCTTTAAAATCAGGCAAAATTAATATGGAAAAATTCTCCTATCAGGAATTTTTGTCATACTGAGACATTTGTTAATATGAACATCCTATCACATAGTAACCATATATACAGTTTACCTAGTAACACTGTAAAAAATGGAAAATATTTGTCACCAATCGGTTGGCATTCTTTGGCCCAACTCTGATAGAGATTTTGAATTGGGAAAGCTTCCTAGAGATTACTATCTTCAGGCTTTGAGAGCCAGTGTCTGACAACTCTGAGCTTTGATTACAAGTGCACTTTAGCTCTTTGTGTTACAGCTCTTACCGTTATGGCTCTAAGCTTTGAGTGTTAGCACCTTCTGGCAGGTCCTGTTTGTCCTTGTTAACCCCGAGCATCTAGAGCCTATACCCCCTTTGACAGTTTTCTGGAGCTCGTCCAACAGCTTCCAACACCTGTCTGCCATTCTCCAGTTATCTCTGCATGTATCCACCACTTTTGGCTCTTTGCTAATCTGCTGCTTTCTGGACCTTTTCAGGAGCCCCTGGCTACCATGCACACTCAGGTCTAATAGACCTTAGTGTTTCCTGCTCTTTCTTAGTGCAACCCACTCAGCCCTCTTATTATGGATGGTTCTAAACCCCCCTCCAACAAGGTTCATATGTTCAGAAGTGGAGTTTTTGAAAGGTAATTAGGTAATGGGGACATTAAACTCATCAGTGGATTAATCCATTGATGAGCTTAAAGTTAAGTTTACTATTAGGAGGTGGGGCTTAAGTAGAGGAAGTAGGTCATTGGGGCATAACTTGAAAGGACATACTCTTGTCTTAAGCCACTTCTTATCTCTCTGGCTCTTCTCTGCTTGCTCTGCTTCTTTGCTGCCATGGGATGAGCCCCTTTCCTTTGCAATGCCCTTCTGCCATGATATATCTGCCTCAGAGCCAGGTGAATATGAACTGAAACCTCTGAAGCCATTAGACAAATCTTTTCTCCTTCAAGTTATGTATGACAGGTATTTTGTCCCAGGAATGGAAAAGCTGATTAATACACCGGCATATCTAAGATAAAAATCACAAGTAGGTAATAAGACCACCCAAAGATGATTGTTATTATTTTGGAGGCCTTTTTGGTAATACAAAGGAGAGAGCCCTTTTGGATTGATCCCAGGAATATGAGGGAATGTTGCTTATATGGCCCCAAGTATGCCCAGTGCCCAGTCTCCTGCATCTCATGGGCCAATCTTGGGACCTTCAAAGTACTCGGAGAGGGCTACAGGGTCATCTGGAGTGGCTTCAGTGCAGAGATGTCTGGGATAAGTCCATGTATAAAGCCTGCTGCAGCTTAAATGTAGCTGTGTGCCATCTAGGACAGCCACAAGAGTCACTGTGACAGGTTGACCATATTGCAGGAGCAGCAAGGGAGTGCTGAAGTTGTGACTAGCACTACTTCCACTGAGTGTGGCAATATTTTTTGGTTACATTTATGCTTTTTGGTTACTCTATTATGCTTACACCATTGGCCTACTGTATCAGTAGCTTTGTGATAAGTATTAAAATCTATATGCCAAATACATATCCACTTTTTAAAATAATTATTTCCATTCTGTTATGTTTATGCAACCTTATAGAATTTTTAATTCACTTAACTTTTAATTCATTTACTGACACTCACACCCCAAAACAAAAATGTAAAACCTGGTTATAATTGTGATTAACAGTGCAACCAGTGTATGCATGAATTCAGAGGGTATTGGCCACTCTGTGATGGTAGTTTTTCCTTCAGGTCCTCTGGATAGGTTTGTTCTGGCAGTTACTTTCTCTCTGAGCTCAGATGAGTTACATAAAAACACAAAACTGGATAAAGAAAATGTGTTTTTTTTATAAAATGGAGTACTACTCAGCCATAAAGAACGAAAAACTAGAGTAATTTATAGCTAAATGGATGCATATCGAAGCCATACTCTCAAGTGAAATAAATAGGACACACGTGTAAATACTGAATAGTTTCTCTAGTGTGAGAAACTGATAGTGTAAACAAGAGTTAAAATGATTAAAATGAATAATTGATAATTTGAAATAGGAAAAAAGGTCCAAAGACGAAGGAGTGAAGGGAGGGGAAGGGGAAAGAAAAGGAGGGAAAAGAAAAACTATGAGAAAAGAAAAAAAAATGGAAATGAAATCTATGTAAATAGGGAAGGGTGGAAGGGGTGAAGGGTGCCCAGGTAATGGGGAAAAACATAAGAACTAAAATACATCATGTACAGGTACAAACACCCAATGATAAATGTAAATGAATTGTATACCTAAAATGTACCAATAAAATTAATTTAAAAATAAAAAATAAAATAAAATAAAATAAAAAAGAAGAAGAAGAACACAAAACTGTTTCCAAGGAGCTTTGTCTTTCAACATATCAGAGGACTGGGATTTTTTCCCACACTCCAGTTGAAATGAGGAATCTGTAATTTTATAGGAGCTGGAAATCTACAATTTTATCCTGCTATTCCAGGAAAAAATACTAAGTCATCTTAGAGCTTATTTGCTCACTCAGGATTGCTTCTTTAATTAATCATGATGTGAAGTGTACATGTAGCTTTATTGAAAATGGAGACCATGGTTCACCTTTCTGAAATATGCGGGCACATTCATTTTCAGTTACTAAAGGAAAGTACTTCCTTTTTTCAGAAAGTATTCCCAAATTGCTGATGAAAGGCTTGGTGTGTGCAAGAACAGGAGGCTCCCTCCTGATGCAAAACTCAGCAGTTTCAACACCAGGGAACAACTAAAATTTTTTTTAGAAAGGCTTAATTCTCAGAACACTTTTCCTGGTAACTTAGAAAAGCAGTTGGTGGACCAGGGCCCATCTTTCCTCTTTTTCTTGCAATTTTCTTTTGGCACTTTCTAATGATTACTTCCTTAATGGGAAACAGATTATGAGTTCCTTGAGGAACCCCTCAAATAGTCATCTGCCATAAAATATGTCTTCAAAGATACCTAGAAAGGGGAATGGCCAGCCAATGACTGTTAACCATATCATAAAGCCCAGGAGATGCTAACATGTTTGGAAGCTTTGGGTACAGTGTGATTGGCCAGCCAAGATCACGATTTTGCAGGAGAGATGAAGTTCATAGAAATGCCTCCTGACAGATAATGTGCCATTGCTGTCATTATCCCAGTAATGAATAATGAAAGATGCTTTTTAAAATCACAATTTATAATCAGCCTTATCTGACTCGCTATGTTCTTGGTTTGAAAACAGGAACACCAATAACAATGGCTCTGGAACTAAAACTTCTTTGTAAGTGGTTTCTTTTCTTCCCTGTAAGGAAGCAGTTCAACATTCTACATTCAGAAGCACATATCCACAAATGAGATGCTCAAGCTAGAAATTAAAAATGTTTTGAGGACCATTTCTATAGACCCCTGGTATAAGTTATTGGTTCAAGATAAATTTTTCAGGTCTTTTAAGTGAGAGTCCTCAAAATGGAATTTACTAATTCCTCTTCTCTATATTTTGAGATATGACAAAGTGTTCCTTCCTCCTGATAATTTGCAAAATCCGGATTCTTCATTTTAATTTCATCTCTAATAACAATGCAAACAATTCTTATGTTAAATTACTATAAAACATTGAGAATCTCTATTTCATATGTCTCTAATGCCTTTGGGGTTAGCCTAAGATTAGTTAAAATTCATGCTACTCTGACTGTCCTAATAATGCCTGGAGGAGGTCAAGTTTGCAGGAATTTGCAAGTTCCACACACCATTTCAGTCCCAAGATACAAAAAGAATCTACATGGTTTTCTAACCTCATTTGCTCATGTATTCTCTCAGAAAATGTTCACTGAAGTCAGCTCCTTCAGGTTCCTTCAGTTCCTTCTGGTGATAAAGGAAGAGACAAGACACAGCCCCAACCCCCAAAACTTCCAGTCCACTGGATGGTGTTCTCCATTCTGCTTGGATGGGACCTACTTGTTCTTTGGTCTATTGTTGTTAGAGAGGTGGGAAGTCTTGGGTTCATGAGCTCTTCAAATTGAGTAGTAGTCATTGATTATAAAATCCATACACAGTATGAGCATTATTCCTAACCTCACAATCCTCCAAAAGACAATGCTCAGATCTAATAGGATTGTGTTTCAGCTTTGTCTTTATTTAATGTCAGTGTGGCCAATTTTTCGGTTTTTGTATAATTATTGAAAAATGTTGTCATAAATTAAAATGAGGACAACATGAGACTTTAAAAAGGGTTTAATGACAATGGAAAATTGAATGGCAGAATCATCAATGTTCTGGTCCTGGCACAAGGTTCATCCTCACAGGTGAATGTTCTTTCCATTCTGCAGGGTGCAGTGAGGCGGGGTGGCAGCAGTGCAGGTACCCCAGGCCCCAGAGCAGGGACTGGCTCAGGTTCTTGGAATCACTTCTGGTTTGGTTCCTTGTCACAGTGGGATCTCTGGAGAGGCCAGGTGACCTGGAGCAAGTCCTAAGCAGCAGTTCTCTCCCTGACTAGCATGAGAGAGCTTAGCAAGGAGTTGAGGGCCACTATAGATCCCTGGGGCATGGAAGAGTTATGTGTCTTTATTATGTCTTTTTAAAAGCTTTGTAAATGAATTTAGATAAACTCTAGAGACCTTAATCCCAAGTAAAAATGATCAATTATATGTTAAATTTTTGTGCTATTTTTCTTTTATCGGTGTTATCTCCAAAACCAGGCTAATATCTTGCCCAAGTGGTATTTTTGGACCAGAGTGCTGGAGGGGTATCTTTTCCCATGACAGACTACACAAAGATTGTACCATAAAGCAACGCCTGTATGGTGAGGGAGAATTTGGGAACAGAGCCTGTCTTATGTTCCTACCTGTCCAGACTGTTTATATTCAGCAAGATTGTGATTTAATCACACATCTAGGATTTGCAAACATATCCTTCAATCCTCATGCCTCATCTGATCTACCTTACAACACAGTCAACCCCTGGGGCCGAAAGAGAAATATGTAGAATGGACAAAAATGTGTAAGATGTATTTACTGGTTATTTCCAAAACCCATTTGAGAAGAACTAAAATAAAACTCACCAGGGCAGGTCAGATCACTAAATAAAGTAGGTAGAAGATCTAAAAGAAAAGAAGAAAAGAGTCTTGTGGTTATTTAACAAGAAACAAAGAGTGTAGTGTTCTGCTCAAAAGGGAAAGAAAAATGTGGTGGAATACTTACTTGTTATTAACTGATAAACAGAAACACAACAATTTTCCAAATATATTTCATCCACTATAAAACTGGGAAAGGAATTTAAAAAAGAAACAAGCTGTATTATGTACTTGTACCTGCTCCCCAAGGTGACTGTAAACTTCATGTGCTGCAAACATGTACTAATAAAAAAAAGACTTCAGTGCATGAGTCCGTTGGGAAGAAATTGAAGTGTAGAGTAGACACTGTCTTTAGCATCCATTTTGGAAATGAAGGAAATGGTTGTTAAACAAACGTGTTGCACACCACTATGGCCTCAGAGCTGTGGGCTTCATAACATCAATGTCATGCACAGACAGGGACCTCAGCAGATAAAACTTAGTGACCTAGATGGCTTTGCAGACAGGCTTTCTGCCATTTCTGCAGTCATTCTGCATGGAAGAGCCAGGCCAGGAGTTGCATACTGTCTTTGGCATGAGCTGACCAAAGTCATTTGGAGGCTGAACTTGTAGCAGAAAGTTTGGAATTGACATGCACTGCTCTGCTAATTGGAAAGCAGCCATTTGATTTAGAAAACACAAGTGAAGCCTTTCTACATAGTGATTGTACATATTACACATTAGCCAGGGTTCCCTTTGATTGTCTTAGAAGGTCAGAAAAGACAGGTGAGAGTCCATTAAGGCTTGGATATAAAAACCATGTTTCCTGTGACGATGCAAACGGAGAACTGAGGAACATGTCTCCCATCTTAATTTCCATGGATCTTACTGCAGCTCTCAAATGCTGAATGTAATGGCAAGACTATGAGATTAAAATACTTGATGGAAGGAAATGGGGAAAAAATAAGAACCAATATACATCATGTAAAGGTACAAGATCCCAACGATGAATGTAACTGTATTGTATACCTAAAAGGTACCAATAAACTTAATGAAAAAAAAATACTTGTTAGAGCACACAGAGCAAACAAACTGCTAATAATAACAAAGGTAAAGGTAATAAAAATCCTCTTGTATTTCTCTAATATTTTTAATCAAATTGGTCTTCACATCCTGTTTTGTTTTGGTTGCTTTTTAGTGTGGGTAGTGATGGTGAGTTGATTTATAGTAACAGCATTGTTTTTTTTTTTGTTTTGTTTTGCTTTTTTTTGGTACCAGAGATCAAACTCAGGACCTTGTGTTTGTGAGGCAGGCAGTGGAACTACTGAGCTAAATCCCTGTCCCAACAGCGTTGTTTTAAAATAACTAAAGCACACAAACTTTCAAATTTCTTGATGTGCTTAGCCACTGAACTTGTTATGAGCAAAATGAAACAGATCAGAACTCTGGTCTCTGTAGAATTCCAGAACATTATGTTGGCACTAGAATGTACAGAATTTATCTAATCTAAGGTTTTTTTATATGAGTAGAATCACTGTGGTATTATGATAAGAAAATCTTCAGTAAAGGAATGAAACTGGTTGTGACAGGTAGGTATTGATAGAATAAATTTCCACTGGTAATAGGGGAAAGGTAACAAATGATCCTGTTGGACTAATAGTGACAATGTTCAGGAAAAAGAAGAATGGGAGGGACAATTAATGTATAAATCTTGGGAGAGGTTTTAATACAGATGCTTATTTTAAAGGAGAGCAAGGGCAGCATTGTGCAAATATTCTAATAGGATTTGGCTATGAGTGCAGGTGAACGCCTATAAAGTAAGTGCTCACATATAATGTACATAATGGTATCACTAAAGTCTTGGACTCTGGGACAAAATTCATTGTTACAGATAAATTGTAATAAACTCAGTGGAGTAGACCCATTCCCTCTTCTCGTGGTCCCATGTTTTGTGGGAGAGTCTGGGCTTTGCTGGTCAGCAGATCTGGAGCTCTGGCTCCACCAGTTATAGCTTAAGGAACACGGCTGATAATACTTTGGCCTCAATTTCCTAGCCCATGAAATAGGATACCAGTGCGAATCTAGCAGGAATATATGAGAATTGAATATGATAATGTGCCTAAAGTCCTTGGATCATTGTCCAATACATCATAGATGCCCAATAATTCTTCCAATTCACATGTAAAGGGAGAATTGTCTCCACTATTGTCTTTTCAGACAACTGTATTTATCACAGAACAGAATTATCCTTAGGATGAAGCTGTACTTAAAACTGTCCAAATGACAGAATATCTTAACATCCACTGCACTCACACGAAGAGTTAGAACTGGAGGTATTTGTTTCCCTTTAACAAACTTCTTTACTTGGTGAGCAAAAATTAACTAAAAAGTGTTTTCAGAAAAATTTTGGTCTGAATCATTGAATTTTTATTTTTATCCTAATTGTTAATTTCTCTAACATCCACACTAATGGTTCTAAAATGTATAGCTATTTGAAGTAGGCTTTTTGCCATATTTACCAGACAGGAATGTCAAATTCACATAGGAATGGGTCAACTTAAAATCAAATATAGTTGAAAACTTGTCATAAATCTGAAACACACAGTTAACTATGAAATAAGTATAACTATTTGATGAAAGAAAAGAGGAAAATAGAGAACACTTAAGTAAATTCTCATATGTGGATATGAAATATACTTTCTATAGACAACACTATTGGTATTTGGTAAATGTATATACAATGAATATTGTTGCATCTTAAAATGCAAATAGAGAAATTTGACACAAAATGTATTGAATGACTAGACAAATGATATATATTAATGAATTGGACAGCTTCATTTTTTAAATAAGATATATGGCAACCATTCTATTAATTATTTAAATAAAATAGGATCCTGGCAGTTTATGCATCATTAAAAAAATGACTATTAAAAGCACTCAATGCAGATATTTAACAGTCACATGTACAAAGACAATGTAATACAAGATATAGTTAGTCAGGTACAATAAAGCTTAGCTAACTATTGCACTGAGAAAGTTATAGAAATTCAAGTATGATTTTATCCTCAAAGCATGAACGTTGAAGATCCTTTTTAAGGAAAAAAAAAAAGAAACAATGGATGGGGTGTTACTGTAAAGAAATTTTTCCAGTTCATCATTTCATTTCAACTTTTTTTGATAGTAAGTCTGAAACATTTTGATGAAAAAACATAATATATTAAGGTGAACACTAGATATACTACATTGGTTTCCACTAAAATTATACAAAATACAATTACCTTTTATAGCATGCTTAAAAATACAAATAAAGTGAACGGTTGAAGAGATATATGGTATCTTACTTTTTGCACTAAAAGCAGGATGTATGAATTTAAATGAGCAAAGTTTCACCTAATGATACTTATACTATGTACAAAAATATTAACATTATAATCTTATTGATTTTATATAAAAACCAGGAGTGTTGCTGTTACAGGTAGAAATGAACAAGAATTTCTGTTCTTTTTTTCTCAAATGAGAAACACAGTGCTCCTTTTCCTAAAACATTGCTCATTGAATTGTTATACAAACTTCAAATTAATCCCCTCCCCAAAGTGGCATAACATTTGAGTTTCAATTTGAAATCCAATCTGAAGAGTCCTGACATTTGTAAAAAGTCACAGGATTGAAAATGAAAGTATAACCAGTTAGTACTCAAGATGAACGTGGTACATCTTTGTAAACATGTGATCCTCTGTTATATATTTTGTCATTGTGTCTGCAAGAAACTCAGGACACACATTATACCAATTATACATACACTTTATTCGGCAGGTTAAAACAGAAGAATAAGCTGCTTCAAAACAGATGAGTAGCACATATAGAATTGCTACATACTTTGGGAAAAAAAGCTGAGAACCAAAATATGGATTCTCAGATGTTTATAGATGCTTTCCTGAAGTGCGTCAAATCATACTTTAATAAATAAAGTAGGGAAAAACATGCCTTTGATGTATCCGTAGTGATGACTGAAATTTAAATGAAATTACAACATAAAATGGGCTTTTGGTGAACGTTTACTAAACACTATGGGGTAAAACTAACATAAGAGCATTTCTGAAAATAATAAAAATTTTAAAAGAATTTGTGAATATTATCATTTTGGTTCTAAATTTAAAATACTGTGATTCTGGAGATACAGCTTTAATACTCCCCAATTCAATAATTCAGAGCATTTCAGATGTGAAAGTGAGATGCCCTATTAAATTTGACTGCTTCATTAGATGAGTCAAAGCACCTCAGAAGTGGGTGTAAAACCCACATTTGAAGCTATGTGATTGATCTGAGGCATTGTAACTACACATGGGAGTAGATTCCCACTGAAACAGGTACCTGTGTACAGTTACCAGCGGAAATGACAACCTTCCTCCCGATATCTATCCCTGTGAGAAACAAGACAAATGGTGCATCCGGAACTAGTTAAATGAAGAGTGAATTGCACAGGATGGCAGAGCAGGAGAATGTGAGTTACCTGGTCAGAGAGCTTAAGTGGCAAAGGATGGGAAAGGCAAGCTCGTTAGATGGAACCTCAGAGCCTCATCTTCAGAGAGATCATCCCAGTGGCTGGTCCTCTCCTCTCCCTTGACCTCCACCTTGAAAATGTGCTCCACTATGAGAGGACGAAGAAAATATAAAAGTAAGAAAATAAATGGGCTCATTCATGTTGGAAGCCTTGGTATGAAGCAAAGTCATACCTCATTGTAAAATGAGAGGAAATGACACAGCAGTTTCTATCCAGCAGTTGCCGCTTGAAAGGTGTGACATTTAAAAGGCTAGGTGACCTCTTCATCCCCTTTATACATCTGTACAGTGAGGACAGTGATTGATACCCTGCAAATCCACAGGGGAGAAAGACCTTGTGCTACTAATTTGTGGTAATTTGTCTTCTTGCTGCACATTAAGTTTTCCCAAAGCACACAGTGCTTGTTTTTCTCTAATAATTCTCTCTATTGGTGCTCCATTTTTTTACAGATAAAGACTTCAATGGAGACATTTCCCCCAGGACCACCATTTTTCTTCCTTCAGTGGCTGAAACAAATCTCCATAAGGCAGGGACATATCTCTGTCTTCTGGGGAATTGTTTCCCCGATATTGTTAAGGTATATTTGAAAGAAAAGGATGGGAATATGGTTTTAGAATCCCATCAGGGAGATGCCATGAGGACCAATGACACTCACATGAAGTTTAATTGGTTAACTGTGACTGGAGACCCAATGGATGAAGAGCACAAATGTATCATTACACACCAGAATAATAAAGGAGAAGTTGATCAAGAGATTCTGTTTCCTCCCATAGGGAAAGGTATGTATATATAAATGTGAATATAACCTCAGAAAACTTATCTGAAAGTGCACACATCACCTTTTCTATTAAGCATTAATCATAAATATGTCTTTCTTAAATATCATCACATTTAATGGTAGTATAAATTTTCTGCTATTTTCCCATAGAATTAATATGGTAAAAGTTTTAAGAAAACAAATAGAAAATTTTAATTAAACTTTCTCAACTTCAGCTTCACTATCTAAAATATTTTGATCTTTTTAGAATTGCTATTTGAATTAAAGAAAACAATATTTTGGATGCACCCAGCAACTAACTACAGGATAAATGTCAATAAGGCATTTCCTTATCAACTTTATTTAATTTAGACAGAAAGACACTTGTGCATCTTTTAGGGATATTCTGTCTAGTAAGCAAAGTCACCCACTTCAACCTTGCTATGCTCAATGATTAATATACAAAGAAAGAGTTATTAATTGACAAAATGGCACTCAAACAAAAACTTCCGAATCTGGTCTTACAAAAAGTAAAGGGTAGCCACTGCACCTCAATGGTGGTGTTGACATTTTCTGATTTTTATTTCAGGATTAGACAAAATGTTATAATTAAAGACTGAGTGAGGCTAATGTGTCTGAGCATATTTTCCTTCCCCATAATGGATGGATTTCTTGCCATTGGCAAATGCAGCTGCACAAACACTGTACAACTGTGGGCCTCTGCCTGGCTTGAGAGGGAATGAATATGAGTCGGGCAGGATGAGTTAGTGTCCCAGGGTGGATGCACTGCAGTAAGGAGAGAATGATCTTTCCCTCATCACTCAGGGTTGTGCACAGTTTAGGCCAGTGTTCACCAGGAAACCATCTGATGTAGTATGGTGTGTGTCTATAGAGCGGAGCAGAGGACAGAATGTGCTGAGGGTCCAGCAGTGGTTCTGTTAACACATCCAAGGCCACAGACACTAAAGTAAGTTTACAAAAACAGCCCCAGTTCTACGACCATTGCTAAGTAATAAAGGGTGGGCAAATATCCAAGGTATGAGATCAGTGAAACTGCTTCGCTTAAGTGTCCAATTAGATCTTGATGTTTTTAACAAAACAGAAAAAATATTCATTCCATGGTAATGACTATCACGTAGGAAAGAAGTTCCAGTTTTACGATGTTTCTCTTGATACTAAATCTAAAATAAATGTCTTTCCTACACTTTTCATGGCAGTCAGGTTGAGTAGGGCATTTCTGTTAATGTCACTAAACAGAAAAATTTTAGTCCTGCTGCCTGGAGGGTATTTTATTTTTTTAATAAAAGATAAAAAACCAAAATCTGGAAGCAGAAATCAATGAAATGGTCTTATTAGGTAAAACTAATCTGTTTTAAGTTTGTAATCAACCTTGATTAAGAAAACTTAGGATACACATAGATTCATTTCTAAAATCAGAATTTAGCATACAAGTACATTTTATTTTATTATTTTATTATTCATATCTCTAATTTATTCTTTTTCCTCAGTTCATGATAATAATGTTTTTCATAAAGTACCTTACAGAAAGAAATAGATTTTTTAGATCCAGTAAAGTCAGTTCTTGAAGAAAATTTTAATCAAACCATAATCATACTAGTATTTTAATTTATGCATCTTACTCCAAAAAACCTAATCATCAAATCCATTTTTAATAATTCACTATTCTATAAAATTGCATAGCAGAAGCATACTAATATGGATGAGAACACATCTAGCAGGAAAAAAATAAACCAAAACAACAGCTATGCTTCTAGTTTTTATCCATTAATTTAAACATATTAATCTTTGTAATACTTTTTCTTTTTCAAAAGTATCAGACATGTATCTATCACCTTGAGTTTTATTAAAATAGTTAGGAAAGAGATCTAGCGTACCTTTCTATCTCCAGAAATAATTGCACTAAAATTCTCAACTCCTATAATTTTAGAGGGCCACTGGTTAAGACAAATGAAGATGTTAGAATAGAATATTTTCTTAGTATCTGCAAGAGTGGATTCTGTTGCCTCCTCATGAATTATCTATATTTTTCTATGGATTAGTTTTACAAAGTACTTTACATACACTGTATTCCTTTTATCCCCACACTATCCTTTGAATACGGTTCAGCCATTCTCTGGTTTAAGTTATCTGAATTTCTAACCTTTATTCCTCATTCATCACATGGAGCCTTCCAGAATGCAACTGTCTTAAGTGCTATTGCACATTTAAACACTATGATGCAGAAGAATACATTTAGCAAGTGCCAGGTGCAACAACGGCTACTGAATAAGTGTTAGTGTTATTGATATTGTATTCCTTGTGTTCACAAAATCCCGACCTCCAAAAATGTATGTGAATGAACAGGGGACATTGGAAACATGCATGTTTTGGAAAGGTATGCTGCTTTCTATAAGTCTGTCTCCTTCAGATGCTGGTTTTGGGATAGGACAGGTTCTTTTTTGGAGGTAGGGTACCTTCTTTATTCTCTTTATTTTTTTATTTTTTTACTTCCCATTCTCCCCACCTCCCTCCTGGCTCCCCCATCCTTAGATCATCTTCGCCTCTCCACATGTCAGAGGTGAATGCTGAAGGCTGTAAAGCAACCAGTTCTCTTAATTTTTTCATTGACTGAGCATTTGTATATCATGTATTTTTGTGGCAGGCACTTTGCTGGGAGCTATGTGTATAGAGGAAGAGTGGGTAGTCATGGATATGATAGTCCGGTTGTCAAAAAGAAAAAAAGATGGGCTGGGGATTTAGCTCAGTGGTTCCATTGCCTGCCTCTCAACCGCAAGGTCCCAAGTTTGATCCCCGGTTCCAAAACAAAAAGGTAACATTCATGAAGTTCAAAATCTTGGATATTATGTTCCAATTGAGAAGAAAAAAAAATATGTTACCTTCATGGACATTTTTCCATGGAGAAACATAATATATGAATGATATCTATTGAAATTCATAGAGTGAGACCAATTATTTCTGGATTGTGGAACTCATCTTTTAATGACTGTTTCTTCTACATCTCTGCTGACAGATTATATACATATATTTATGTACATAATGACTATATATATAAATACACACATACGCACTGTCAAAAATAGGCATAACTGACTACTCCTTGCTCTTATTCCTTTTAGGTGGCACCGATATTAGTCCTACAGAAGCAGATCTGAAAGAAGAAAATGGTAAGTGTCAGTGTATGTTTGCTTCCATCTCATGCTACTACACTTTTTTCATCTTAACTCTTGAACTTCCCTGGCTTCAGGTAGAAAAATCAGAAGGACTGGATATTCCCGAACACACTGTGTGATACTGAATTTGCCTTTGCCTTGGTATATCACATTGCCAAGGTAAAATACTCATCTTGGCATGAGACTAATGTAAATTAGAGAACACAGTGATACATTGTGAAGTATTTCTACCAGGGGATTTCATTCATTCCTGTATCCATTGATTCCATTGCCTGGGGGAAGCATGATATCAAGTTCTTTCTAGTTTTGCTTTATCACCAAAATAAATGCAATTTTGCCTGAGGTTTTATTCAGAAATCTAGAGATATGACTTGACCTAATTTTCTATTCTTAGAAAGAATTCCATTGAAATGCTTAGCTTCTGTAATAAAAAGAGTCCATAGACTAAGAATAATTAAGATCCTAGAAAAAAAATTTTTCTTAGTGTCTACAGTGGTGGAATTAGTATGTTGTCTCTCTGTGATTTTCTATATATTTCCAAGGATTATTTTTAAAAAATATTTTACATCTGCCCTGTCTCCTTTAAATTACCATGCTGTCCTTTGAGTTCAGCTCTGACATTCATTTGGACTGAGTTATTTATAATGTTTAACATTATTTCCTCATTCATAATACAGGGCATACACAATATAATTCACATGTTACTGGAGGGAATTAAATGAGTTGATGCAAGTGAAGCATTTAACCAGTCCCTGGTGCAGCAACTATCACTGAGTAGGTTTTTACTTTTGTTAATATTAAGGTTGTCTTGTTTGCAAACTCCAAGCCTCCAAAAACTCACATGCATACACAGGAGTTACTGGGGATGTACATGATGCAGACAGATAGTGCTGCTTTTCTCTGCTTAGATGGAAAACTTTCCTAAATGAGACTCCTAATGTGTATGGCTCTGTCATTGGCTCTAGGATTGGGTGGATTCATTGTGCATCCCCTTCTTCATGTCAGTAGTGAACACTGAAGCTTGTAAAGCTGGCAGTTTTCTGTTAAGTTTTTCATGAATATTGGTATATCACCTATATTGTAGTAGGCACTGTGTTAGGGGTGACAAATACATAGGAAAAGCAGTCTTTGACAGTACACTCCACTTGTAGTTTAAAAAAATGTATCCTTCATGAGCCTCTATGTCTTAATGTAAAGAAACATAATGTATGAATGACATCTTACATAGACTGAGACCAATCTTTTGGAACTGTAGGCACCATGTTTTAATGACTGTCTCTCAAGTATCAATGTGAACAGACATTATTAATTATATATATAATGAAAAATTGACAAATTGACTGCTATTTGATCTCAGTTCTTTTAGTTGTCACCACTACTCCCAGAGAACCCAGTTTGAAAGTTGGGAGGGGTAATTGGCCTTTATTGCCTTTATCTCATACTATAGCATTTACCCCTCTTTATCTTAACTTTTGAAATTTCCTGGCTCTATGTAGAAAAACCAGAATGGTTCAATTTTTCCAGAATTGACTGAGTGATGTTTTACATTAATCCATCATTTCCTCTGTGTTATATTAAACAGTAAACTACTGATCTTGGTATGAGGTGACTGCAAGTTAAGGGAGACCATGATGCGCTCCCGCTTCTTCAATCAAGAGAAATGTTCACTCACATGCCTATTGTTTGTAATGATTGGCAAAAAACCCACATCAAGTTATCTTAGCTTTGTTTTTTATCCTAAAGACTAGCTGTACCTCAAGGTTTATTCAGAGAACCTGAAATGTAACTTGGCCTGTCTTTCTAGTCCCAGAAAATATGGCACTGAAATGCTGAACACCTATCGGGAAAAAAATGGCCATTGATAAGAATTATAAACATAGCAAGAGATTTTCATCGTATCCACAATGGTGGAATTATGCTCTCTGAAAATTATTTTCTCTGTATTATTTGCATTGTATTTACAATAATTGACTTTTCTTGATGTCATTTCCTTTAGGTGTCAGTACTGCTTATCCTGAGGCTTTGCTGAAAAGCAAAAAAGGTAAGTTTTCCTGTCTTTGTCTCATCCTGTAGCACTTTTCCCATGTGATCATCTTAATTCGGAATGTCTTTCACTTATGGTAGGAAAATCAGAATGGCTGAATGTTGGCAAAGAGATTGACATTTTGAATTAGTCCACATGTGCGTAGGGTCATTCTCATAGGAAAGGCCTGGTTTTCATTACACATGACTATAAATTAGACGTTACAGTGACATGCCTTGAACTTCTTCAACAAAGGAACTACATTCATCTATATGTCTATGTGACTTTGTGATGTCAAATTAGTTGTACATTTGTTTATGCATTTTCTTGGTATTTTGCTAGTTGGTAATAACATGAACTGGTATTTTACCCAGAAGGTCTTGGACTGTGTCCTGTATGCATTTTCAAATTCAATCTTCATAATATTCCTATCATGTAGTATGAAAGTTTACCCCCATATTACAGAGGAGGACATTGAGCTAAAATTCAGACTTCAGTGCATGTCACACAGCTAGAAATGAGGTTTTAGCCCAGGATATTAAGTGAATAGCTCATACCCTTACTTAGGTCTCCATTCTTCCTCTAAGACAAAGTCATAGAGCAAAAATACTCCAGGCCAATGCACTAAGACAGGATGGACATGTGGCAGGGTGGTGAGTGCATGGGCTTCTGAGACCACAGCCTGGGTACAGCCCAGGTCTCTCAATGGTCAGCTGCAGGAATATGGGGGAGTAACATCTTTTGTGAGTAATTATTTGAGAATGATTACATTAAACTCACAATTTTGAAGATATAAGGCCCAGATTAGAAATGTCTATCATAGGGACCCATTTAGCAGGCTTAAAATCAGTATTTGTTTCTGGCCCTTCCTCCCTACATGTGCACCAAGAACATGACTTGAAGCATTGGCTCCACCCTGTTGACCTTTCCTCTGATTCTAATGTCTACGGAGCTTTGGACTTCAGGTGTCACACCAGGAAAGGAGGGCAGTAAGCCTCACTAACCAAGGTCAGGGAGACAGGAACATATTTCTGGAGCCGCCTACCTACACCAAGGGCTAGTGATTCATGAATTCTGACTCTGAAGAGGGGGTCATGTAAACTGGAAATTTCCACACGGAGATTTGTTCTTGTGACTCATCATGTAACCACTATGGACCACTGTCACTGTCTTTGATCATAACTTGACATCACATATTTCTTGCAAAAATTCAAAGAATCCTGACTGCAATTACCCAATAGCATAATACTACCCATAAGAGGCATCCTGAACATCTCAGAGATTTTGTATTAACCACTCTGTCCCAAATTCTACTGAACTCTCTTTTCTAAAATTTCCCATCCATACCACTGGGAACAGAGCCAGATTTCCTTGGCTTGTCCTGTTCCTCCAGATCTCATGGCATGTGCAAAGTGCAAGAGCTCAGATTCCTCTAAACAGGAGCTCAACTTGATATTTCTGCTTAACCTTTTGATGGCTTGTGTGTGAATTGAATTTGGAGATGCAGAATCTAAGGGTAGATAAGAATGTGTTTCTAACGTCGTACAGCTGGGGTCAAAATCTGGGGCTGTCACTTTAGAAATGCATGAACTCTGATAAATTATTTCTTTCTGTATCTTTAGTTGCTTTGTTTGCAAAATAGGAATGAAATTCTCTCTCATAAGTTGTTATAAAGATTAATTAATATAAAACTATCAGAGTACTCTGTGGCTTTCTTTAGTGGTTAATATGTATTGTTTCTATTACTTTGAGACATTTTGAGGACAAAGACATTCTATTACTTAGTTATCACAAGTTGCTTTCCCCTCAATTTGAATCATTCACTAAAAGGGCAGCATTATGTTTTTAATAATAAGAAGGTTCTAGGTAATTCAATAAAGGTAGTTAATCCAGTTGAGTTGCATCTGAATCTCACCCTTGGTTGTTGTGAGGAGAGTGGTAGATATTGACCTTTGGGATTGGGTGTGGTGGATGGTGTCACTTCAGCACCCTATGACATGTCCCCATGGTGGGTCCAGTGCTGTCACAGCACAGCTGAAACTCATGACCGCACTTCTTTTAGGTTTCCTGCACCTGCAGCTCACCAGCCCCTCCGCCTACTACACCTACCTCCTTCTGCTGCTCAAGAGCGCCCTCTATGGAGCCCCCCTCACTTCCATCTTTGCAGAAGGTCAGCTGTCTGTGAGGACAGGAAGAAAACCTGAGAAATGGAGGCGTGTAGGCCCATGGTGTCTCCACTGTTTCTGGTCCCCAGCAGCATCTGCTGAGGGTTTGCAGGCTTGCTGAGTGTAGGCTCCTGAAGGCCACGTGTGCATTATTCTGTCATTATTGTGTAAGGGCTTCCCAACAAGTGGTCAAACTCCGCAACTTCACACTGTCACAACATGGTGCAGCCCATGGTGCCTGAGCCCTGTCCCTCCACAGTCCCCTCAACCCCTCCAGCTGAGCCAGGGCCTCACAGCCTTGGTGTCCACAGCTAGCCACTTCTGGTCACGACCTCTGTGACCATAGACCAGGTCGCCCCTGGAAGTCACCATTCTACCTACCCTGACAGATCCTTCTTTGTTATTGAACTGTCCTTTGATAGTCATAATGCACACAATTAATTTTTTAATTCAAATTTTGTCCATGCACATTTTCATTTAATGAAATTTTAATTCCAAGGTGAGAAACAGCATTGAAACTGAACCATGCCATGCTGATTGCTAACAAGGATGCAGTGCCACATTTCTATTTCTGTTCTGAGAGGTGGTTATGCCATTTTCCTCAGGCATTATCTCCAAGGGAAGACAAATCAATTGAAAATGAGCATGGCACCAGTCTTCTCAAGGACAGCAGATTTAGCTTCATTTAGTCTGAGACATTCCATGGCAAAGGAGAGGTCCAGTGCCAGTGTGCTTTGCACCAGGTGTGATCAGGTCTATCCAGAGTTCACAGCATCATACGTCCTGAACCTCAAATGTTCCCTTGAGATAGGCACCATCCCCAGAGAGGCAGTGTACTCAAGAATGTGACCACATGGACTCTGGACCCAAGGGGGCCTATGTTTCAATCCTGGGTCCAATTAGTATCTGGGTGACTTCAGTCCAATGACTATCTGGGTCACCTCAGATACTAGAATTATCTGTCTCAAAATTCCTCCTGTAAAATAAAGTTAGGCACTATCTCCTGGGACTGTGAGGATCAGATGAATTAATCACGTTTGCCACAAGCAATCCTCAAGAGCATTGGCATGTTCTCAACTCTTCTGTAGAAAGAATGGATCCCACACTCTCAGAGAATACAAAGGATGATCTGTGTTCTTACTTTTCTGCAGAGAGGCTGACTGGAATGGAACAGGGGCTTAGCTTCTACCATATGCTAGACAACCCATGATTCTATGAGTTCCTCAAAGAAGATACAATTATTGTCAATGGTTTATAGATTGGAAAAATTTAGTTACCTGCTAAGGACATTATATTTAAGTAGTAGTCATAATTTAAGACCAGGTCTCTAAGAATACAGCATATATGGATCCCCACGCCTGTGTACATGCATAAGTAACTCCCTTAATGTCATGTATCTTCCCTTTCACTCAGGTCAATTATGAAAGCAAAAACATGCATTACTTCTTTACCCGAGGATCCCTCTGTTAAGTCAGTGAATATTTCCTCAAAGAGTTACGAGTGCATCTGTGTTTTCTCCTCATATATACACCAGGCCTTTGGTTGTCACTAATTTCACATTTCTTCCACCTTTGCTAAAACTGTGACCTACTCTGGAGTTACTGTAAATGCTCCCCTTGCTATAGATACAGTGGAAACCCTGCCTTCCACTTGCTGTGT
Source organism: Heterocephalus glaber (assembly GCF_053883595.1). NCBI lineage: Eukaryota > Metazoa > Chordata > Mammalia > Rodentia > Bathyergidae > Heterocephalus > Heterocephalus glaber. Next base: position 30,483,752 of record NW_028258381.1, read on the forward strand.
GCTGTAAATGTCACTGACACACAACTGCTCATTTCTGGAGAGCAGCAGTGAAATGAATGGTGAGCCTCAGCCACAGTGGGACCTTTCAAGATGCTCTTAGGTGTGGACAGCATTCTGACACCCAGATCCTCCTGCAGACATTCTGCTAACCTCAGGTGCATTTCTCGGGCAGGGCTGGGCTAAGCACCCTTCATGGTCCAGGACTTCTTCACCATAGCACAGCACAGCTGCCCCATGAGGAAGGAACCTGGTGAAGTGGGAGGACTCAGGACCAGAAGTCACATGTCACAACCAGAGTGAGCCCTGGCTACTGAGCCATTTTCTACCTATCTGTATGATTTGTTCTTTAAAAAAATGACACATGAAATTTGCACATATTTATGGACTCATGTGATGATTTAATGTTTGCAAACATTGTGTCATGCTTAAATCAGGATAAGCTTATTTTTCTCCTCATTCATTTCTTTGTGAGGAAAGCATTCCAAAATCTTTCCCGTTTTTTAAAACAGCATATTTTATTTTCTACATTTATTGCTACCTGCCTAAGTTTATCAATTTTTAGAAGAATGCATCCAAATTAAATAATTTCAGATTCCTATGCAAAGTAACACATTCAATGATTGACATCTAATGAATTAATGATAGCAATCACGTGTGCAGTGCTCACTGTGCCTGATATGGGTTTAAGTGTGCATCGAGTCATTTAATTCTCACAAGCACACTCCCAGTTGTGTATAGTTGTTTCTGTTCTATAGAAGAAGAAATTGAGCTCAGGAATTTCCCCAAACTGCACAGTGAATAAGAAACAGGACTGAGATTTGAACCTAACTTGCTGGCTTTAGGAGCTCTGCACTTGTCTTATACATTATTTGCTCCTGGAGTGAAAACATATTACTGTTCAGGAAATTTTGCTTCCTCATTAGATGTACTTTTGATGAAGAGAACAGTCTCCCGACCTGCCTGACATACCCCATATTTCCTCTTCTGGCCCCTGTGCTGTTCTTACAATCACAAGGCTGTAGGCCAACTTGACACAAGAGTCTTGATGCTGGGGAGACTTTTACATGCTGTTCTCCCCTCTACGAACAGACTTCTATGACTCAAGTCTGTGGCACGTGTTTGGATGAAATAAATATGAGAACAGCCAGCTGCATTTACAGCCTGAGGCAAAGATTTATACAATTCCACATGAAACCACTTATGTCTCAGTAGTCTTTACAGAGGTAAAGGAGTCCATACACTTCTCAACTGTATATATTTAAAACATTATCAAACAAACTGCATGTTTCTGAATTATAAAAAATGGAAAAATTTCTAGGCAACAATTTTCAACACTTTCTCATTAATAAACTTCCGTTACTGACTTGGAATTATTTTCCTCATAGACTTCATTTTCTTTTAGTTTATTTTGTGTGTGTATGTGTGTGTAACAGGCTGCAATAAATAATAATCGTTTTTCAACATATTAATCAAAATCCTATGTAATAGCCAATTAGTAATTCTGAGTATTAGACATCACCAAAGATATTACACCAAGGTGATATAATTCAGCCCAAGGGCTAGAAACCCAACATTTTTATGAGCCAGAGAACTTATGTGATTGAAATCATGGTTTCCATCATGTTCTGTTAGAGACTATTTATTTGTTTGCTTTTATGTTGTGTTTGATTAATGCCAAAGAACCACCACTTAGAGCATCAAGGCTGCAAGGCAGTCTGTGTTATTTCTAACGTTCTCAGTTGAAGAGTACAGACACTATGTTCGTGTCACTATGACAAGCAGGTCTTGGAGACCTCATGTTAAGCACTGAGTAAGCCCTAGTGTTAAGTACGTTCAATGCTGAACACAGACTAAGTCCGTACGGTGAATACGTCAATGCCATACAACAAGTCAGACACACCGTTAAATATGTCAAGTGTTAAAGGCCCCAGAGTCCAAGTAATTCTGTCGAACCTAAGACCCAGTGCTCCCTCCACTGCGCAAATGGCTCTTCCTCCCCTTCTAGGAGCCCTTAGAAATCACTGAGGCCCAGACCTTGTCACAGGCTACCTGTAGAGGCTTTAACAACTCTTTCATTCTAATGCACATCCAGGTCAAGGCCAGCAGGTGACTGAAAGAGCTCCTGACCTCCAGCATGGCTGTCTCAGATGGCAAGATAACAGGAGGAATCAGAGCCAGATCACGCTGGCTCCCCCTGGACAGGGCTCTCAGCATCTGAGCCATCAGCTCACACAGGAAACAGAGTGCATGTTCTAACATTACGTCAAGGATATTCACTCACTAGAGCACTACATAGACCAGCTGCACATGAACCCAAATGCCCAACAAGAAAGGTGAATGTACTAGCATAGATCCATTTGCATCTTAAAAAATACATAATTTATTGAAATAAATGGAAAATAATCAGGACATAGGCTTGAAATGTAATATGCACAGCATGAACTTCTTTGAATTGTTAAATGATACACTGACATGATTTAAAAATTAAAACACTCTAATTTTAATTTCTGCAAATACAGATGTACATACATAATTACATAAATGTGTATATATATATATATATATATATATGCATCTCTATATATTCCCATTTCCCTTTCTTACACAAAAGTACCATTAAATATACATTATTTTGAACTTCCTTTTTCATCTATAAATCTCAGAGCTTTTGTTAAGGATACATTTGAACAATACAAGGTATTTTCCTGGTGAACATAATAGACAGTATTTCATCAGTTCTAACAGATTTTTGGCATATTTCTAATAATTTGCTACTACAAAAAACTGGGAAAATAATGAGTTTTATATCACTGTAAGTGTGTGCATTGGTGATTTGGGTGGCGATGGCACTCTGATGCCCATAGAGAGCCTCATGCAGCTGTTCTAGAGCCAGGTATGAATGCTCAAGGGTAGGCAATCAAAAGTCAGGGTTATGCTAATCTGACAGGTGGAAAATAGCATCTCATTGTGGTTTAAATTTTCTTTTTTTCTTATAATGAGTGAAGATAAACATCTTTTCACTTCTCTAAGATCTATTTATATTTCTTGGAAATACTGTTCCCTTCACCATTTTTTTTCTATTGAGAAATAATACTAACAGGTGATTCCTCAGTGTCTTTGCATTGATGCTAAAGACATAAAACATTCAATGTATGGTTGGTAGGTGAAAAATCAGTGTGTATTTTTCCATTTTCTTTAATGAAATGATTTAAAGTAAACATTTTTTATTCAGATTCAAGCAATGTCTTATTTAACACTGCAAAGTTTTGCATTGTTTGGCTGGTTGGCTAAAGTCAACATCAGTTTCCATGGAACAAGTACTTTTGTTCACCAAGCAGAAGTTCCTATTTGGAAACAAAACAAGACCACCTAGGCTGAAAAAGAATCAGATGTAACTGAGATCCACTCCTTGGTTCTCCTGAGCTGATGAGACCTGGAGCTATTTCTGCACTGCAAACACACAGGCCCTAGACAGGAAGTGGTCACATCACACAGAACTCTGTGGGGCTGATGTCACAGGCCAAGCAGGGGCAGGGTCCTCTGGGGGTTCAAACCCCTCAGGACCTTCCTTCCCTGTCCACCTCCACTGCCCTGAACTTAAGCAGCACAGAGCAGAGGCCTGGGGGAGAGGGGATGACAGGTGGTGCTGGTGTGGCTGGTGGGGCTTCGCGTTCTCAGACTTGTTCTGTTTCCCTCAAATGTGGTTGACTCTTGGAAGAGGCTCAAAGTCAAACCGGCCCTTACTGTTTGGGGCAGCACAAGGGGTGGTGAGGGTGTTAGAAGGGAAACTGAGGGCAGTGAAACCACAGCCAACCTGGCTCACTTTCAAAGGTCACAGCTAAGGAGTGCAAAGAAAATGTCCATCTTCACACATGTGCGGCTGCCATCAACCTTCCTCTCTGGGTTGTGGGTGCCCCAGCACCCTGCATGGGACACAGGAAATGCATTAGCTGCTGTGAGATTTTGGAACCTGGTGTCCAGGACTATGTAGACACTGCTCTTTCTGTCACTTCCCTGACACTGTGCTGAAGGAAGGAACAGTCTTCAGGCCAAGATTATCCAGAACATTCCACCAAGTGTCTGTGCCTACCTGAAGTATTAGATTTACAGGCACTGGTATGTTTTGTTTTAATTTTCTCAGTATAGGGAAAGTGGCACATGACCCATGTCCACTAGGATAGTTGAACATACAGGTGGCTAATGGTGATGTCCTCTGGAAACGCAGAGATACAGAAGCCCTGAGTCCTAATGTGTAACTGAAAGTCATACACTGAATAGCCTGACATCCCTCTACAGGGACAAAATGACTTCACCAGTGTGAGCATTAAAAGCTAGTGTCTCACAAGCATGTTGCCCAGGCCTGATACAGAATAAGAGACCAGGACACTGTTTCGGGAAGAGGGCATAACTTTTTGTCTCTCAGGTTCTAAGAATAATCCCATAGGTGACAGGAATAAAGCAAGCCCAGCACAGGCAGACCAGCAGGTAAACTCACTCTGGCTGGGCACTGAACTGGACACTAATGCCTTTACCTAGACTTGCTAAGAACAGATGCTATTGCAGTTGAGCTCTTTCTTGGTGTCAGCCAGTCTCCCTGAGGTAGGAGGTGAGGAACTGCCCTTGCCTCGGCTCACACTGGGTTGTTGACAGCTCTCAGGCCACACATGCCAGTGTCACTCCACTCATCCCAAAGGACAGTGCTTCCTCCTGCTGCCCTTTTCATACACAGGCTTACAGAGCACCAGAAGATCAAGAAGCAGCCTGCCAACAAGTACCTTTGTAGCCTTTCAACATATACTGTCCACTTACTAAAATGTGCTCCTTTCCTAATTTCTCAGATACAACACTGAAGAGAAAATGCTAGTATTTTTATTTATGATGCCTTCCACTTTTCCTCTCTTCTTTTCATCTACCTCTTCAGCAGTTTTAAGTCCTCCTTGTGCCAGGTACTGTATGTGGTGCTGGGGAAAACAAGAGAAAAAAGGCTGCCTAGGCCTGGCAGATGTCCTTGTGGCAAGTGGTCAGGCAGGGCAGGGTCTGGGCAACAGCAGCTCATAATTTCCGGGACTAAAGAGTGACATCTAGCTGCTTGGCATGATGAGAAATGTGTGCTCCACAGGAGTCCTCTGGTCTAGACACATGAATCCAACAATAATTTTTGATTTTAATTCTTGTTGAAACTGAACATTCAGGTATTCAAACATGATATAACAGAGTGGTTCTTGAGCAGTCCTTCTCTGCCCACCACTACCAATCTACATTTGTTTTAGGCAAAGCAGCTACCCAGTGGAACACTGGGAAAGTGTCTTGTTCCTGCTTAGCTCACAACCAAATGAGATGGCGATGCCCCAGAAGACCACTAGGTGGTGACAAACATCACAGACAGAAGCCAAGGGATCGGAAGGAGAAAGCTGGATGGGGAAGGACTACTGTGGATGGAATTCCTCATCTTATAAATTACTGACCTGAGCTTTCTATAATCTTAGAAGAATTGGCTGTTAAAGAATTGCAAATAGCAAAAGTCTTAGCAAAAGTTTGGAGAAAAACATGAAAATGTTCTGAACTTCCTTTTATTAAGGAATGAGAGCTATAACATAAAACATCTGAATGAAACAATACTTATAATGAGGTATTGAATAGTTCATACAGACCCCTAGTTCCTACTGTCTTAGAAACAGACTTTCTGTAATCCTTTTCTTCATTTTGAATCAGCCTATGATTTTGTATTTTATGCTGCTTTTAAATCCCACAGCAATAGTCCACCAGGATATAAGTAACTTGAAATTCCTTTGGTGTGCTGATATTTTACAATGCTGTGTCTTCCATCATTCACAGGGCACTTTCTGCCTGGACTCTGTTTTATGATACTGCGTGTGTTTAAAATACTCTTTGGGTGTAATTATGGGAATACATGGCACAGTCTCTAGCCCAAGGTGACTTCCCAGTGGTAAAAACAGACCAGGTCACTGCTGAGGGCAGTGCCGGCAGCACAGGAAGCAGTGCTGTGAAAGAGGTCCCCATACCATGCAAGGACAGACTAACCAAGACTGCCATGAGGCGAGCAGGCAAGGGTGGAGAGAAGCCTTTGCAACATGGCACTGCGCACTGGAGACACGATGTTCAGAATAGAAACAGCCAAATGCAAACTGGTTGAAGGCTTTGGAGCACAGCATTTTCAGAAAAACTAGGAACATAACAGAAGAGAGCAGCTACCAGGAGGTGAGCAACTGGGTAAGAGAGGTCAGAGAGGCATCTTCTGCCAGGCTGAGGGTCTGTTTATTTCTGAGTCCTTTGTGCCACAGAAGGCTTGGGTGGGGGAAGGACATGATCAACTCTGCACTTCCATAAATACTGACAAAGGCTGGGAGACACCAGCAGTTGTGATCGGGGCTCCTGCATGGGACCCGGGGCTCCACTCTGAGCTCCACACTGATCGTGTGTGAGATTTGGGGTGACTGCTCCTGTTCTCTGTGCCACTGTGTCCTCACAGCCACACTGTGAATAGCAAGAATTTCACACCACTGAGTAGTCGAGTAAATGAGGGAATGCCAGAACAGTCCTGAGAGCAGGACCTGGCACCTATAAAATGCTAGCAACTTTGAAAGTATTTCTACTGTGAAAAATACATTTCACAATACATTTTCAAATGTCATCTTTTCACTATTTTAAGTGTGCCATTCAGTGGTGTTCAGTAGTTCTACACTGTCGTGCATAGGTTATCCATCCATTTCCGGAGTGTTCTAACTCTCTGGCAGCTGCCATTTTATCCTGTCTGTAAATCTGACTATACCATGATCTCATCAAAGTAGAATCTTAAAATAGCTGTCCTTTTTGCTTGCCTTATTTGACTTAGTATGGTGTGTATAAAGTCCTCACATGTTACAGAATGTGTCTGAATTTCAGTTCCTTTGTGGAATGTGTAATATTCCATTGGATGAATATACCACATTGTGTTTATCCAGCACTTGCTAATGGCCATTGGCCTAATTCCACTGGTGGCTATTTTTAATAATGTTGATTTCTATGAACATAGTGTATACATATCTGCTTGATTTCTTCCTTTCACTTCTGTTGGATATGTGCCCAGAGATACAATTATTCAGTGGTATGGTGACTGTATGTTTAATATTTGAGGAAATACCATACTCCTTTCTCCAGGTACTACACCATGTTATATTCTCACCTGCAATGCACAATGCTTACAATTTCTCCACACCTTCACCAAAAAAAAAAAAAAAAAAGAATGGCAAGTTATTTAAAATACATACAAAAATAAAATGACTTGGCTTTGTGAACTTGCCAGACTATCTTTATTACTGAATAGAACCCACTCCAGACCAGTACTGATGCCTAATCTAGCAGGTGGGGTCCCTGCCCAGCTCCTGATGTGAAACCATCCTGATCAGGTTTTAGATTAGTTTTTCAGGATCACAAATAGAACAACACCAAAAAGGAATGGAGTTTTCCTCATGCTATCATAAAAATAGAGCATTGCTTGGTTGGGTAATTAAACAAAAGGAAATGCAATCAAAGTTCAAGGGTGAAAATTGGAATGAGATTGAGTCGTATTTAGAGAAAATTTGCCACTTACTCTGTTTCATCAATCTAAAGTGAGATGTAAAACTTGAAATACTTACAGATACATTAACATAAGAGTAGTCATCATACACCACCTCCTTCTCCAAATGTGTTCTTAGCACTTCCGATCACTAGGAAGGAGAGGCGGAAGCAGGAAGTCATAGGAGACTGAGTATCCTGGGCCAACTTTCCCTTGCAATAAAGTAAATAACAATAATACAACAAAATCTTCCCAGAGTTTTAAGAGCCGATAAGATAACAATGTTACTTTCACATTCTGGCAAATGGACTGATCATTGTGATGTTATTTAGATGTGGGTAAAACTCCGTGTGTTGCTGACCAATCTGTACCTTCAGAATGCCTGATGTGGCCCCAGGGGCTGAGATACCCCTCTATCTGCTGACATCTACATGGCTCCCAGTGCACCAGGGCCTGGCATCTCCTGCTCCTCAGCCTTCTTCCTGGGCACAAGGCCTGGACTGCTAGGGCTTTATGGCTACAAATATTCATCAGCTCTTTACTCAGGAATGTAAATATGTTTCCCTATTTCTCAGATTGGTGGAGGGATGGTTAAACAATGAAGATTTTATTTCCTGATAATTTTGACTTTTTGAGAACATTTTTCTTTTGTTTCTTGTGTAAATTGAAATTAGTGAAAAGAGTTATTACTACAGTCGCAGAAAGGAAGTACATCTATTCACAGAAGAACAAATAGATACAGTTTTCATACACACTTAGGTACTGACACACTCCAGTTCAGGCTTTAGATGATCTGATATTTAATTGGGAGAAAAATAACCCTTCTTTAAAATAATTTATAGGGAAAGAACTGTAACCATGAGGTATGTAAAAATCTGTCTCTTCCCCTTTTGTTCTTCGTATAAAATGAAGACATAAGGACCTAATGTGGGAATTCACCATGTCACTAGATAATGAGTACTTGCATTATTTGTCATAGCTATGATCTCATCCTTCCCAAAGTAAAGCTACCTTGTCCAGCCCTGCACCGTGCCAGGCCTCAGCCCCAACCTGCAGCACTTCCTGTCCTCCTCAGGGTGACACCTCCATAAGAAAGGAAGTTGGGGGACTATCAACAGCCCCCCTCAGAAGCCAGCATTATATCCCAGATGACTTCTGTGATATCACTTCCTATTGACCTAGGTGGCTATTGAGACCCTGCACATGTGGAATCTGTCTGAATGTCTGAGAGAGACGAGGTCTATGCTTTCATTTCCCAGATATTTCTAGTAATGGTGAAATACTCAGGGGAATAGTGTTGGTAAGGACAGGGTGGAATTCACATCCATTCAGCTCCCATTCACTGCCAGATAGTTTGTTAGCTATTCTATGTGTTCAGCATCTTGGTAGATCATCATAAAAACCCTACACATGAACCTATTCACAGATAAAATGAACCACTGCTTAGAGAGGTCTGTTCAAACAAAAGATTCATGACATTGCAATTGTGCCCCTTAGATCACTTTGAATACCCTGAGAGTTCACAAATTTTAAAAGAATACTCATTTATGCATACAGTATAATTAAATAATGCAAAATTTTTGCCAATTGATTTCGTTTTGTTGTGTTGCTGAAAAATAAATGTTGGTCTAAGTACCTGAGTCTTGAGACAAGAACAAAACACAGAAAGATAGACATAGGGACAGAATGCCATAGGGGGTTTTTAAAATTTCTCCAGCAATATTTCTACAATAAAAAAAAATCACAAAGGAAATTAGTGAATGGGTAAGAAAAGAACCCTTGTCAACCTAGACAGAACCACACAAATTGTAGACCTCTCTCCACACAGCTAACCCACCCACCCCATCTGTCCAGCTCCTGTGGGCAGGAAACCCCAGAACAGCTCCTTGCTGCAGCAGATCATGAAGAACCCCAGGAAATCACCTGACCCTCCACTTCTTCATAAGACCCAGGATAGCGCCGCCCTCCTGCCACTCACCTGAGACCTCCAGCTCAGGGGGTCCTCACTGTCTCACCCGCTCCCTGGGAAGCCAGCCTGGCACACAGGATGCTGCTCCTGAAAGCAGTCCTTCTCTCCTCCCTCTGGGCTTGTGAGTCATTTTCAATTATTTTCATCCACAACAGAGAATAAAGCCATGCTTTTTTGCCTCTTCTTGTACCATTTACTCATGAAAATTTCTCTGCTTTGCTTGCAGTTGGACTGGGGCAATTGGAGCAACCTAAAATAGTCATTTCCAGAGCAACAGATAAGAGTGCCAGCATACCTTGTAAGGCAACCACCAACAACTTTAAAAGTGTAGATATACACTGGTACCGACAAAAACCAAAAAAAGAGTTTGAGCATCTAATGTATGTCCGGACAGCCTACAATCAACGTCCCTTAGGAGGAACAAACAAGAAGCTCGAGGCAAGTAAAAATTTTGACACTTTTGCATCAACCTTAAAAATAAATGTCTTAAAGAAAGAAGATGAGGCCACATATTATTGCACCTACTGGGACTCGCACAGTGTTAGGGTTGTCAAAATAACCTGCACAAGAACACCTCCAGGGCTCTGCCCACCCACATCCTTCTATGTAGGCAACCACAGCACTGCTCAGCTGGGCGCCAGCCTGGGCTCCCTTCCTACATCCTGTCCACAGCTGTTCAGGGGCATTTGGTTTCTGTGTCTGCAGAGAGTCCTCCATAGGGTCAGGAGTTACAGTCCAAATCAAAGACTATTCAGCACTATTTCCCACTAAATTGGGCTATAGGGGAACTCTAAAAATGCTAGGTGGATGACACTCAGCACAATCTAGTTAATTAGCAGTGAACTGTTTAGAGACTTCCAGAAACTATGTGGTTCAGAACGAAGGCAGCAGAGGGGTGCCTGCCAAGAGAGAGGGGTACACGGTACAGAGATGTGACCTGTTCTTGTTATTTCCTCATTTCATTCAACAGTATTGGTGGTTTTCAAAGGTAGAATTACTTGTCAAACATAGAAATTGCACACCTTTCATTACTATCTTGTGGTCATCCTGAAGAAATTTAGTGACCATTCCATCTATAAGTAAAGAATCATCTTTTTGGAATATACAGGAGACCAAAGTACAAATTCTGGGTTTGGAAACAGGATGCAGCTCAGTCCAAATAGGCCTTGAAGACTTTGTCTTCAGAGTGCTGCAAAAAAATCCCCAAATACTGAATATGAGGATCAGACAGTTAAAAGGAGAGATAATTCCTGTACACTGCATCTTTACAGAAAGCAAAGGTAATATCACTTACACCTCCCCCAAAAATTGATAGTACTTTTATGTTTATTCTATGATTAGTAGTTGGATGATTGAGCACTTTCAAGGAATAGTAGAACACAATGTTAAAAAATTGAAAATAAAATTCCTCTTCCACGTCTATGAAGTCTACCTTCAAACAAGGTAGAAATAAGGAAAAAATTCTGACTTTAGAAATGTATCTCATACTGACCCTTTATCAATAAGGACACAGGAGCATAGAGCAACCACATATGCAATTTCCCTGCAGACCCTGCAGTCACTGGAGCAAATACATGCTCCTTTTCTCCTCTTTAAGCCAGAGCTCTGCCATGAATGGTAAAGGTGCTGTTGGAACCAGATGAAGGAACACTAGGCAATTTCTCTGGAACTAAGAGGACCTTGGGTTGCCATCCTACCCTTACTACGTCCTGATGCTGGTGGCCACAGTGGGGACAGAGTACCTGAATGCATCTCAACACACCCCATAGGTAACTCTTGCAAGGCCAATGGCAGGGTGCTAGGAATACATTTCCTTAGATCTCTGCCACACCAAGGGCTATGAAGATGGACATATAAAATAGAAATTTCCCCCAGGAGAGACTTGGTATTATGGTTCATTGAGTAGCTACTGGGACCCTCCGTCTCTATCTTTAATTATAACCTGACATCACATAATTCACTATAAATTCTTCCCTTATTATAGATAGAATGGAAACCTTGCCTTCCACTCACCTTTCACTATGAGTGACCTTGATATGCTCATTGTTGAAGAGCACCAATAAAGTGGACTGGGAGTCTCAGGCAAAATAGGATATATAATGATAGTCTCAGGGTATGGACAGTATTCTGGCTTTGTTTTATTTGTAATAATGGAAAATTAATATGAAACCCAACTTGGGTGGTTTTTTATTAGGATTTAGGCAAGGATCTCAGGTGTTGGTCTAGGGGACAGGACACGGTATGTGTGTCTTTGGAGTTCTAAAGGAAATCTTCTTTCTACAACACAAAATCATAAAGGAAATTAGTGAGTGGGTAAGAAAAGCATCCCTGCCCCACTCAGATTGGCCCATGCACACCTTGGTTCTCTCTCCAGACAGCTGACCTGCTTCTGGATCTGCCTGCTCCTGTGGCCAGGAAACCCCAGAACAGCTCTTTGCTGCAGCAGATCATGAAGAACCCCAGGAAATCACCTGACCCTCCACTTCTTCATAAGACCCAGGATAGCGCCACCCTCCTGCCACTCACCTGAGACCTCCAGCTCAGGGGGTCCTCACTGTCTCACCCGCTCCCTGGGAAGCCAGCCTGGCACACAGGATGCTGCTCCTGAAAGCAGTCCTCTCCTCCCTCTGGGCTTGTGAGTTGTCCCCAGTCATTTCCGTCTACAGGACAGAATGAAGCCATGCTTAATGTTACTTCTTCACATATCACTTGTTCATGGGGATTTCTCTTCTCTGCTTGCAGTTGGACTGGGGCAGTTGAAGCAACCTGAAATATCAATTTCCAGAGCAACAGCTGGGAGTGCCTACATACCTTGTAAAGTGTCCATCCACAACTTTAAACATGTAGATATATACACTGGTACCGACAAAAACTAAAACAAGAGTTTGAGCAGCTAATGTATGTCTGGATAGCCTATAAGCAATGTCCCTCAAGAGAAACAAACAAGACACTTGAAGCAAGTAAAAATTTTGACACTTCGGCATCAACTTTAAAAATAAATGTCATAGAGAAAGATGGGGCCATACATTACTGGGTCCACTGGGAAAAACACAGTGTAAGAGTTACCAAAAGAACCTACACAAGAACACCTCCAGGCCTGTGTTCCCACCCACACCCTTCCATATGGTCACCACATCAGTGCTTAGCTGGGCGCCTGCCTACCCTCCCTCCTGAAGCCCTTCTGCAGGGGAACTCTGAGATTCTGCTCTTCCAGGAAGAGGCACCGAGGATCAGGAATTATTATCCAAATCATGGATGATTCAGCGCTATTTCCTACCACATTAGGCTATGAGGAACTTTGAAAATACCAGGGGGATGGCTCACGGCACAATCCAGTTATTTGTTAATTAACTGTATAAAGATTTATGGTAACTGAATAGTTCAGAACGAAGATAGGCGAGGGTTATGTGCTAAGACAGAGGGGTACAAAGTGCAAAGATGTGGCCTGCTATTGTTATATTCCCATTTCATTTATGAGCATTGGAAGTTTTCAGAGGAAGGATGATCTTTCATAGTAATTGCATAACTTTCATTAGTATCCTGAGCCATCCTGAAGACACCTTGTGAGCATTACATCTATAAGTAAACCTGGGTACACAAGAGACCAAAGTAGAAATCCTGTGCCTTATGAACAGGATGCAGCTCAGTCCACACTCAGGGCCCATGGCTGGGACAGAACAAAACCTGTTCCAGCAACTGGCCTTAAAAAGCTTGTGCTTCAGAGTTCTGTCAAAAACTCCAAGAATCCTGAATATGAGGATCAGACCGTTGAAAGGAAAGTTAATATCTACTCACTGCATCTACAGAGAAAGCAAAGGTAACATCACTCACAGATCAACAACATAAATATAATTAGAGACAATGATTTTATGTTTATTCTGTGATTAATAGTTGGATGGTTGAACACTTGTAACTCAGGATGTTAAAAAGTATAAAAATTCTTTTTCTACATCCTTAAATTCTACCTTCAAACAAGATGGAAATTAATAAGGAAAAAATTCTGACTTCAGAAATTTTTATTATATTGACCCCTTATTAATATGGACTTTGCAGCACATAGCAACCACATGTGCAGTTTCCCTGCAGACCCTGAGGCCACTGGAGCACAGGAACACTCCATTTCTCCCCTCCAAAGGCTGGGCTGTGCCATGAAGTGCAGAGATACTATTGGAGCCATACTAGGGAGCTTTAGGGGGCTTTAGGGCACCTTTCCAGAGGCCGAAAAGGATGTTGGGTTGTACACCCTGTCCAAGGTGATTCCTGATCCTGGTGACCATAGTGGGAATGACCAGACCCCCTGGATGAGTCTCAAGAGAAGACATAGAGAGGGTAAAGCCTGCCAAAGAATACAGTATTGGTCCTTTCCAGGAAGAAGGGAAGGAAAAGATGGGATTCAGCTTCTCACTGTATCTGTGCCATGTCCTTTACCAGATTCCCTCACTGAATCCTCAAAAAAGCAGTGCAGAGCTCCACTGTGGTGGCCACGCAGGGTCATATGTCAGGAGGTGAAGGCACTTAGGTTGCTCCACAGACCCCTGAGGTGAGGCAGGGACCTGGTGACACATTAAAGTGAGAGATAGGAGGGAAAGGGACACCTTATCTATGTGACTTTCACATGACAAAATAACATGTGGTCATTAAACATATAGTTAAGAAGGGTAAGTAAGACTGAAAATTTTCACCACTATTAAACTGGTCAGACATGGTTTATGTAGTAAGTATATGTATCTTGGCAAAAAAAGTCAAACAACAAATAGGAATCATCCAAAGTTTAAAGAGTGGGTGTCTGTGAAGAAACAGGTAATTTTAACTTATTCTTGGTACTTTAGCAGATTTCCTACATTTTAATGAAAAGCTTTCATTGTGTATAATGTGACATATGCCTAATAAACTGGATGTTATTGTTTTATGCGTTTAATAAATTATTTATAGGCAAGCATCTTTATATGGGGCCACTTAAAATTGTTACAAATTTATATTTTCCCACGTAATTGTGTTACCACTTTATACTTCTCAGGAAAAAAACCTCCTACATTAACCTTAATAGAGATTTATCCAACTATTTTCCTCCTACAGTCCTCATTTTTATAAATAAAGATTTATTAAAGCACAATCTTGTTAATTTGCTTCATATTGCCTATAGCTGCTTTTGAATAATGGACTTATTGAATAGCTGAAACAGATACCCACATAGCCTAGGATATTTGCTATCTGGCGCTTTACAAAATAGTTTTAATTACTGCCCTAGGATGATATGCTGATGAGTGACTTTTTCTTTTATGTTCCCTTATTTCTTAATTTGTCCTCATTGACACTCTTGTACATCCAAACATCCCAATATTAACTCTATGACTACAGAAACATTAGTTTGCATATCTTTCATTCATTTTCCTCATTTTAAATGGAAAAATATTAATATGAACATGAATGAAATATTGAAATGAGTAACTTAATACAAGTAATGCAAACAAAATTCTTACAAGTGCTTGGACCATGCCTAATGTTCAATAATTGAGTCATTACATTGATCCTGTAAGATGTTATTGCATATGAGAAAATGAAATTATTTAGAAAAATGCTATAAATCCTTTAAAAGTTTGGTTTGTGAACCAGAAGTTTCTAGTTCACATGAAGTTGTTAAACATGCAGAAAATTACACCTCAGCCAGAGGTATTTTCAGAGGTTGATTCTGATTTCAAAAGATGTCTGATCCCTCAGAAATTCTTTAGTCTGCACAGCAGGGGTCAAAGTGCTGCCCTGATCCAGAAGTTGGCTCACAGCTCAGGACAAATAGAACTTGATCTCATTTACAGTGAATAGCTTGCCTAGTATGAGCTCTAGTTTCTGGATAGAAATAGTGAGCTGAGAGCCACCCCCAGTCCCAAGGAGTAGCCTTCCAGGCTGTCATACCACTGCCGCCAGTGCTGAGGAGTAGAGCCCCTCTAGCACCTAGGAGGTGAGCCACACAGGTGCCAGTAGCACAACCCCCTCCCCTTGAAATGAGAAGACACATAAACAAGTTTCAAAACCAGACTTCCAGATCACCTAAGGCAACCCCAAAGGGAAACGGGATGGAACAATCTGATACTCAACCACCTGGATTCCCTGAACTGGAAACAAAAGAGGCTCTGGACAAAAATGAAATCAGAAATAATTTCTCAGATAACAGCAAATATTGTGCCCATAGTGCAAGACATGATTAATAAATCTAGAGAGGACACAGATAAAAAAATGCTGGAGCTGAGGAATGTGATGGAATCCCAACATAGGAAACAAATGGAATCCATAAAACAAATGCAAACAGATTTCCAGGAGATTAAAAACTCCACTGAAAGTCTACATAGTAGAATGAGCCAATGTGAGGACAGAATTTCAGATACAGAAGATAAGATTGCAATTAGTGACCAGGAAAAGAAAAATTTCTTTAAAACAGTAAGGGACCATGAGAAATCAATCCAGCAGCTGCTAGACAATGCAAAGAAGAAAATAAGACTGATTGGAATCAATAAAGAAACAGGAGAGTAGTGCAGATGACATAAAAAAAAACTGTTCATAGAAGTGATGGCAGAAAACTTCCCAAGCAGGGAAAAAGAACTTGACATACAGATAAGTGAGGCATATAGGACTCCAACTAGCCTTGATTCAAAAAAATCTACACATAGGCATATGATAGTTAAGATGCCAGAAACCAAACAGAAGAACAAAGTTCTACAAGGAGGTAGAGAAAAGAAACAAATCACATAAAAAGGAAAGCCCATCAGAATCACAGCAGAGTTCTCAATGCAAACTCTCAAGGCAAGAAGAGCTTGGAGCAATGTATTTCAAGCTCTAAAGGAAAACAGCTTCCATCCCAGATTGATGTACCCTGTAAAACTATCTTTCAAAATTGATGGGGAAATAAGATACTTTCATGACAAAGAGCACCTTAGAAACTTCGTGAATATCAAACCAGCACTGCAAAAAATTTTACACAATATCCTAGGAAAAGATAAAGAGGACCACAACCCCAGGAAGCCCAGCAGAATGAATCCATCAGACACAACAAGAAATTAAACACAAAGGGAGAGAATCCAATAGAAAGAAAAAGTCATGACAATGGTAAGTCAAAATGTATCAGTTATAACCATCAATGTTAATGGTCTCAAGTCACCAATCAAAAGAAATAGACTGGCAGAATAGGTCAAGAAGCAAGATCCAACAATATGCTGCATACAAGAAATACACTTAATTCAAAAAGAAATGCATAGACTGAAAGTTAAAGGGTGGAAAACAGTACTCCATGTGACAGGAAAACAAAAAAAAAGCAGGAGTACCTATCCTCTTTGAAGATCAAGTGGATTTCAAACCAATACTGATTAAGAGAGACAAAGAAGAACACTACATCCTTGTAAAGGAAACAATACAAGAGGAAGAGATGGCAATCATTAATATAGTGCACCAAACTATATAAAACAAATACTACTGGACATGAAAAATCAAATAAACACTAATACAATAATAGTGGGGGACTTTAATACCCCACTCTAACAGATAGATAGATCAACTAGACAAAAATAAGCAACAAAATACTAGAACTCAATCAAACTCTTGAACAAATGAACTTAACAGATGTTTACAGAGTGTTCCACCCCACAAAATCAGAATACACATTCTTTTCAGCTGCACATGGGTCATTCTCTAAAATACACCACATAATCCCTCATAGAACATGTTTAAGTAAGTGCAAAGGAATTGAAGTTATCCCCTGCATATTATCAGACCATACTGCAATAAAATTGGAGATCAGTAGCATAAGGAAACACAAAAGCCCCCAAACACATGGAAATTGAATAACACTCTCCTGAACAACCAATGGGTCACAGAGGAAATTAAAGAAGAAATTAGACAGTTTCTACAAGTAAATGACAATTCCAGTACAACATACAGGAATCTATGGGACATGATGAAAGCAGTTCTCGGACGGAAATTCATACCACTGAATGCCCATATTAGGAAAACAGAGAGAGCTCAAATAAATAATCTAATGCTGAACTTCAAGCTCCTAGAAAAAGAAGAGCAGGACAAACCCAAAGCTCATACAAGAGAGGGAATTATGAAGATCAGAGCAGAAATCAATGCAGTGGAGACTAAGAGAACGATACAAAAAAATCAAGGAATCAAAAAGTTGGTTTTTTGAAAGAATAAATAAAATTGATAAACCTTTAGGAGACCTTATCAAAAAAGGAATGAAAAGGCTCAAATCCATGCAATTAAGAATGAAAAAGGTGAAATCACAACAGATGCAGCAGAAATCCAGAGGATCATCAATACCTACTTTGAGAACCTGTACTCTAATAAAATGGAAAACACAGAAGAAATGGACAGATTCCTAGATACATATGAATTGCCAAAGTTAAATGAAGAAGATATAGAAATTCTAAACACCCCAATTACAAAGAGTGAAATTGAAAATGTAATTAAAACTTTACCAACAAAGAAAAGCCCAGGTCCTGATGGCTTCACTGATGAATTCTACAAGACATTTAAAGGTGAACTATTGCCATTAATCTTTAAACTCATCAATGAAATTGAAAGGGAAGCAAAACTTCCAAATTCATTCCTGAAAGCAGGTGTCACTTTGATTCCAAAACCAGGGAGAGACTGAACCAAAAAAGAGAACTATAGGCCAATCTCCCAAATGAACATAGATGCAAAAAATCCTGAACAAACTACTGGCAAACAGAATTCAGAGGGTCATCAAGAAGATCATTCACCCTGACCAAGTCAGATTTATCCCAGCGATGTAAGGATGGTTCAATATTTGTAAAGCAATAAATGTAATACACTATATTAACAAAGCCAAGGACAAAAACCATATGATCATCTCAATAGATGCAGAAAAAGCATTAGACAACATCCAACACCCATTCATGATAAAAACCCTACAGAAAATTGGAATAGAAGGTCTTTATCTCAACCTGATTAAGGCTATCTATGAAAAACCAACAGCCAACATTATAATAAATGGTCAAAAACTGAAAACTTCCATGGTGAAATCAGGAACAATACAAGGATGCCCACTATCATTACTTCTGTTCAATATAGTTCTGGAAACATTAGCCACAGCAATTAGACAAGAGAAAGAAATAAAAGGAATAAAGATAGGAAAGGAAGAAGTGAAACTGTCATTATTTGCTGATGATATGATACTTTACATAGAAGACCCAAAAAAGTCCACCAAAAAACATCTAGACTTAATTGACAGATTCAGTAGAGTAGCTGGACACAAGGTCAGCACTGAAAAAAAAATAGCCTTCTTGTACACAAATAACAGACTTACTGAGAGAGAAATTAGGGAAACAATTCCTTTTACAATAGCATCCAAAAAATGAAATATCTAGGAATCAATCTAACAAAGGAAGCAAAAGACCTCTACACTGAAAATTACAGCATTCTGAAAAAAGAGATTGAGAGGATACAAGAAAATGGAAAGACATCCCTTGCTCCTGGGTAGGAAGAACCAATGTAGTGAAAATGGCCGTACTTCCAAAACTACTATATAGATTGAATGCAATGCGAATTGAAATTCCAACAATATACTTCACAGAACTAGAGAAAGCAATCCAAAAATTCATTTAGAACCAAAAGACACCTAGAATAGCAAAAGCAATTCTAGGCAACAGAGACGTGGCTCGGGGTATCACAGTACCCAACTTGAAACTATACTACAAAGCTACTGTGATAAAAACAGCATGGTACTGGGAAAGAAATAGAACGGAGGATCAGTGGAATAGATTAGAAGATCCAGAAACTACTCCAGACACACTCAGCCACCTCATCTTTGACAAAGGACCCAAACACCCTCACTGGAGGAAAGATAGCCTCTTTAAAAAATGATGTTGGAAAAACTGGATTTCAACCTGCCAAATATTAAAACTAGACCCATATCTATCACCATGCACTAAACTAAGATCGAAGTGGATTAAAGATCTAAATATTAAGACAGAAAGACAAAAATTGCTGGAAGATAACTTAGGTAGAACTCTTGAAGATATTGGCATGGGTAAAGACTTTATGAACAAAACCTCAGTAGCACGGGAACTGGCAGAAAGAATCAACAACTGGGATCTCATCTTATTAAAAAGCTTGTGCACTGCAAGAGAAACCACCAACAGAGCTAAAAGACAACCTACAATATGGGAAAAACTTTTAGCAGCTGTACCTCAGACAAAGGACTACTATCTAGAATATATAAAGAACTAAAAAAAATCAGATCCCCCAAATTTAAAGACCTAATTAAAAATGGGCATCTGAAATGAACAGACATTTCTCAAAGACATAAAAGCAGCAAATAAGTTGAAAAAATGTTCAACATCACTGGTCATTCAAGAGATGCAGATGAAAACAACACTGAGATTCCACCTCACCCCAGAAAGAATGGCTGCTATCAAGAAATCAACCAATAACAAATGCTGGCGGGGCTGTGGGGAAAGAGGAACCCTGCTCCACTGCTGGTGGGAGTGTAGACTGGTGCAACCACTGTGGAAATCAGTATGGAGATACCTCAAAGAACTAGGACTGGAAGTCCCATTTGACCCAGCTATTCCACTGCTGGGGATCTTCCCCAAAGAATTAAAAGAATCATACCACAGTGATATATGTGCGCCCATGTTCACAGCAGCACAGCTTGTAATAGCTAAAACTTGGAAACAGCCCAAATGCCCATCAACTGGAGACTGGAGAAAGAAAATGTGGTTTTTTTTTATAAAATAGAGTATTACTCAGCCACACAAAATGAGAAATTAGAGAAATTATAGCTAAATGGATGCACATTGTTGCGATACTCTTCAGTGAAATAAATAGGACACACATGTATAAATACTGAATAGTTCTTCTAGTGTGAGAAACTGAAAGTGTAAATAAGGACTAAAATGTATAATAGGTAATGTGAAATAGGAAGAAAAGGGGCAAAGCGGAAGGAAGTGGGAGAGGTTGGGAAAAGGAAAGAAGGGAATGGAGTCAATATGAGAAAATGGAAAAATAGGAACAAAATCTTTGTAAATAGGGAGGGATGGAGGGGTTGAAGGGAGGGCAGGGGAAAGGGGAAAAATAAGAACCAAGGGAGATTATGTAAAGGTGTAAATTTCCAATGATGAATATAATTATATTGTATACTTAAAATGTACCAATAAAATTAATTTAAATAAATAAGAAAAGAAATAGTGAGTTGACATTGGGTCTCTCTGAAGCCAAAATGCATGGCAGCTTCCTAATTAATTTACAAGCCTTGTCCACATATGTGTACTTTTTCAAGATATGTACATTTTTACAAGGTATGATAAAAATTCAGTGAATGCTACCATGGAGTGTTATTCTACAGCAAGGCAGGCTACTGAAAACATTATGTGTGTCTTCATCCATACTAATTATCAAATCTGACACCGCGTGACTTATAGTTCTCCCCTAAAGTCAAAGTGACCATGAAAGGTAAATGTTTTTAATTGATTTGGGACAAAGGCAGCCACAACAGCATAACTAAAGATTTTCATGAAAGAGGACTTCCAGAATTGCTTCAAAATGTGGCAAGAATCATGGGATAAATGGGTGCAAAGTGAGGGGGGACTATTTTAAGGGAGATTAGCAGCAATATGTCTTTCATTGTAAGAAATCTTTTTATTTAAACCCACACTCTTTCTAGGCATTTATATATAATCTACACAAAGAAATGATGAGCACTAGAAATAAAGTAGAGGCAAAATATAGTCTTTTAAATCTTGTTTTAAATGCTCTAAAATAGGAGGGTTTTTTCTGTGAGGGTCAGACAGTAAATAATTTAAGTTTTGGGGTCACATAGTTTCTGTTCCAACTGTTCAATGTGGCCATAGCAGGAGCACAAAGTACTGGCCACTGTAGCTGGTGACAATTGGGGGTATCTGTGTTGAGAGGCTGCATAGCAAGAGCTGTGGCCCCTTGTAAAGGGTCTAGACCCTCCTGCCTCAGTTTGGTTCCCTCACAGGTTCTGAGCACAGCTGGTTCAGGCTAGAGGTGCAGGAAGACCAGCAGGGGAGGGAGAATGGAGCAGGAAAAGGAAGGCTGGCAGGGGGTTAGTTTTCCTACCCAGCTGAAAAGAGAGAAGCTGGAGCCTCACGGGGTTCAAAGGTAAGTGATGAACTATGCTCTTCTGCCCTTGTATGCTGGGGGACTAGCCAAGTATAATAAGTATACACGAATGATCTGTGGACCCCTAAGTGATCAGATAGTCAGGTGGCAGATGAAGCCAGGAATCTTGGGTAGAGTCAGAGCACTGCAAAGAAGGAAGTATAGAGTTGGAAAGTGCTCCCGATGTCATCCTAAGTAATAAAGATAGAGCATAAAATGTCTATACACAATAATTTTAAAAGCTCAACATCTGTGAAGGAATACACTAAACTGTTATCAGTAATTGTTTCTGGGTGATCATACCAAAAGTTAATATTTTCTCTGTATGCTTTTTTTATGATTGTTTATTTGTTTTAATCATCACAAAACATAAAAGTTATACATCTTAGTGGGATACAAAGTAATGTATGATACATGTATACTTTGTGTAATTTTTAAATCAGTTTAAATATATTTATCTCAAAAACCTATCCATTCTTTGCAATGAACTTTGAAAATCATCTTTTCTAGCTTTTTGAAATGTACAGGACATCATTATTATTTCTGGTCACCTTACTGTGCAAAGGTACCCCACACACCTGTTGGACCATTCACAGACACTGTGACCTAGAAAAGTTACTGGGGCCTTTCATTCTTTTTTCACAGTTTGAAGAGGATAATAATGTTTACAACCTCAAAGGATTGCTTCATGAGATCTTATCTGAAAGTTAACTGCATCATGTTCAACAAGTCCCAGTCTTCCCTTTTAGGACTCAATCACTTCACTGAGCCATTTCAGATAAAATGGGGATACTTAGAAAATCACCTGTTTGTTGTCCTCAAACTTCAGTAAAGTGTAGCTTTCTTTCTGAAAAACTACGACTGATGAATGAAACAAAAGTAGAAGATTTAAAAAACAAAAAGATTTTTCCTTCAATAGGTTGCTGCATTCCCAGCAGAGTATAATCATATCAAAGATATATACCTACCTTAATTGATGACAGTCATCAATCTGTGAACTTTAAGCAAATTGCTGACCTGTAAAATGTACCCATTATTGTATCAGATCATGGAATTATTACCTAATTTGTTACCATACACCATAATGAAACTGTCTTTCATACTCATGAAAGCCATGCAAAGCTAGCTACAGCTCTTACAAAATACGGCAAAATAAAAGATAAAACTCAGGGAATGAAAAGAGGTCAAGGATAGGTATCTTTTTTTTTTAATAACTTTATTATCAAACACACACACATACAAAAAATTAAAACCATTCAAAGAAGAACAATGCAAGGGGAAAAAAACTACAATAATATTCAAATACAGTAGAACTCAACCAAAACAAAACTGAAAAGCACTTAAACATTTTTCCATATAATTTAAAAAAGCATCTCAAGCACCAAGAAGACACCAGAGGATGTGAATTGTTTCAGAAAGATCCCCCAAATCAACATTGAACAAATTGTGGTCTGGAAAAAAACTCCAGTTAACTAGCAGACTCCACATAAGCCAAACTTCTCCCTAATTTAAATTTCGATACAGCCATAGGACACAGGATGGAAACACAATCCGAGAAATATGTTATTAGGCCATTTCATCCCTGGGTATCCTTATTTACACTTTCAATTTCTCACACTAGAGAAACTATTCAGTATTTACACATGTGTGTCCTATTTATTTCACTTAAGAGTATCGCCTCAATGTGTATCCATTTAGCTATAAATGTCTCTAGTTTCTCATTCTTTATGGCTGAGTACTACTCCATTTTATAAAAATACCATGTCTTCTTTATCCAGTTTCCAGTTGATGGGGACTCGGGCTGTTTCCAAGCTTTCGGTATTACGAACTGTGCCACTATAAGCATGGGTGTACATATATCACTGTCATATGATTCTTTTAATTCTTTTGGGAAGATACCCAGCAAGGGAATAGCTGGGTTGAATGGGACCCCTCTAAGCCTAGTTCTTTGAGGTATCTCCATACTGATTTCCACAGTGCTTGAAGCAGTCTGCACTCCCACCAACAATGGAGAAGGGTTCCTTTCTCCCCACACCCCCGCCAGCATTTGTTATTAGATGATTTCTTAAGAAATCATCTAATAACAAATGAAGGATCGGTATCTTTGAAGCAATACTTGAGAACAATCAGGAGGGACTTCCTCCTAGGGGAAAGTCACATTTTATTAGGGTAACAAAGTTGTTTTTGATGAGCTCTTCTGGGATCTGATCTTTGCTTACACCAACTACATGATAAATATCTATGCCATATCTTACGGCGCAGGATCTTTCTTAACATACAAATAAGTGTTTCCCACCCTGGTTTCTTCCCCTCAGAGCCAGGGATACCACTGTGTCCTCAGTTCTAATCCGTGCTTCCTTGTAGTGTCCATTCTAACTAGTTATGGCAAATGCCAACCTCATGGATTTCTCTCATGCTTTTGGCTTGCATTTGTGTGCTGACTTTCTATCTCCTTCCCTTTCCATTATTTTTGTTCTCACCATCAACTGTTTTAATACTTCGGGTTTCTCTTCCTTGCTTTTCATATGGAGACGCCAAAATGATAGTATTTTACAATCAGCCCTCCTTTACCCAAAGACCAGACAGGATGGTGAACCTAAGTTGCAGGCTCTCTGGGCTCCCCTCCAAAATGCCATTTTGCCCTGGTACCAGAGGAGAGAAGTGGAGCCCCTGAAAAGGATCTTTTATGGCTCAGTCAAG
The DNA here is from genome assembly GCF_053883595.1 of Heterocephalus glaber. Lineage (NCBI taxonomy): Eukaryota > Metazoa > Chordata > Mammalia > Rodentia > Bathyergidae > Heterocephalus > Heterocephalus glaber. The sequence goes on from NW_028258381.1 coordinate 30,508,117, forward strand.
AATTATAAGTGAGAAGACTAGCCCAACTCCCTTGTGGAGGCAGATAAGACAAGGTGTCTTTTCCCAGATCATCATTATGTTGTCCCATCAGATGAACCCACATACTGATGCACCTGCAGAGGTTCAGTGTCACAGAGGTAGAAGGGACCTGTAGGAAAATCTTCCTATTCCTGCCTCTCTGCTGCATGGACATTCATGTTTCCAGAGTGACTCTGCAATGTGCCCATTTATCGTTCACAAGGGTTGGAACTGGGAGAGTCCTTGGGAAGTATTTAGCCCAATGCTCTCACTTCAGCTGATGAAACTGGGGATCAGACTGGGCAAGGGGCTTCTCCCAAGCCAGCTACATACAGAAGTGGGGCTACACTTCTACATTTTAGTCTCAGTCCAAGGCCTCTCCTGTATCTCTTGTGGTCAGTACTATTTCTTTTAGCAATATCACATATGTTTAAAAAGGAGGTGTGACACCTATGTCTTGACATCCCAAGTATGTCCCAGGCCCCAAAAGTAGGTCTGACATAAGCCCAGTGCATGACAAACTCACTGTTGAGAATGAAATTTTGCAGGGGATGGACTCCACATTCTACCTAGTCTATGCTACCCTCCAAGGGGTGTGCACCACCTTTCATTTCTGTAGCTTCCTTTCTGTTCTAAACTCACAATATTGCATCAGTTGCTTTGGCACATTCTCCAACTAGCAGGGCATGTTGGCTCAGAGACTGACTTCTTCATGAGCATATATGTAAATTCCTCACCAGTTCCATAAGGATCTGTTGACGCAAGATCCAAATTTCCTAGTCTTTACTGTGACACCAGGGACATAGCTTGATACTCACACTTGGTGCACACTTGGTGGTGCTGGCTGATGATCTGAGATGTTAAAGTGATTCAGAATTTTTCATGTTCATGGTTCTACCAGCCACATTTTGAAGATAAGCAACAAAATCTATGCCATTGCTTTATAACCAAGTGCTTCTCTCTTTGAATGTCTAACAAGTAGCCAAAACAAAATTATTGAGTCTAATCCCAGTCCCTCAACCCAATCTCCATAACATGAAGTATTTTGTCTTCACACTTTCTTATCTCAGGGAGTAGCAATAGTGTGCTGCATCATAAATCACAGTGGTGAAGATATTTTGTGGCATGGATAGTGTTTCCTGGAACTTGAACATTTCTACCCACTCTGATAATGAGAGATAAGAGAAGAGAAGATTCAAATGTTCTTAAATTTTGTGTGATCTGAGATGTGAAAGATGACAGGACACCGGGGATTGTGGTTTTACTTGCTAGAAAGTCAAAGACCAAATCCTGTGTGGCACTGCCTGAAACTACAGTTATCTGTAAAGACAGAGCCCAGGCCAAAACTCTAGGAATCTAGTGCAGAGAATCCCACTCCCTTCTCTAACTCTAAAGTCTTTCTGTTCACACTGACAGGTGCAGGGTATTAGGCAACCCATGACAACAAGAGCAATCTAATTATATTACTGAAGAGCAAGTCTCAGATATTACTGTGGGTCTTGGTTATCCTGAATATCCAGCTAATGCACACAACTTAGCAAAACACTATAATCTACAGTTTAACCGCCCCCCCCCAAAAAAAACCCAAAAGTCAATTTGAGGGATATAATTGGATATTCAGGTTAAACTAGACCAATTACTGAGAGATTCAATTGTTACATGGTTGCACTGCCTGTCCATTGGTTTTTTTAATTAATTAATTAAGATTTAGCCAGGGAATTTGATTGTTTAAATTTCTAAGTACTGCAATTTGATGAAAACAATTTCCACCACGTAAAGTAAAAACTTTTTATAGTGCTCAAATAAATTTTTTGCTCTACAGATAAGTAAGAGAATTGGAACTATAGTTTAAGGAAGTTCAAGAATAATCACTCCGAGGAAAGCTATGGTCCAACATGAGTGTTGTTAGTGTTTAAAATGTCAAGATTTTTTTGTTTTTAAAATAATTTTTAAATTTTAAATTTATTTTATAAATGATACACAAAAACATAAAAATTATCCAAAGTAAACATATCTCTGTCCTCAAACATTTATCATGACTTGTGGTGACAATATTCATAATCCTTTCTTCTAGCTTTTTAAAATATGTATAACATTATCATTATTTATAGTTAACTGTTGTACACTGTATTCATAGGATCATATACTGGTACATGGCTTTTGGACTATATACATACAAATCAATCATTTCATCTACTTTTTATTCAGTTTGATAATCTCTGTGAAAACTCAGAAAGCAACACTCAATATCATATTTAGCCAGAGGAAATGCAGATCCTCTGTCTTTATGCAGAAATGATTTATACATGGCAGTTGAATATACAGGGCCTGGGATCTTGTAAACTTGAACTTAAATCCCAGCTATGTTTGAGTCTGTTTTCCACTGACTTTTAATGGTCATAATAATTTATAGGTGAAACTAAAAGAGATAAATTTGTGGACAATGCCTGACTCATTGGGCACCCTATATTATGAACTTTCTTCCCTTTCATGACAAGAGGGCCCTGTCATCCTTGAACAGGGAGAGAGGAAGTAGAAAGGAGATTTGGGAGCAGAGAGTAAAGTGTTAATTCCACAAGAATGATTCTTCCATGCAGAAGTGCCTTTCATGCATGGTGTTCAGAAGAGAAAAATAAATATTTCCTATTTTCAAAAACAAACAGAAGCTCCACAGGTATGGTTGCCTGTGGGTGCTGCACAAATTATGAAGTATTTATAATAAACATGGGGGCATATGAAGTACCCAAGGTGTAACAGAAACCCTGAGACTCCACTTTCACTTAAAAATTTGTCTACAATTTTTCCATTTTCTAAGACTTTGTGTGAGGTTAATTTTTTTTTTTTTTTTTTTTTTTTTGGTACCAGGGATCAAACTTGGGTCCTTGAGCTTGCACAGCAGGTGCCGGAACCACTGAGCTAAATCCCCAGCCCTATGTGAGGTTAAATTTAAAGACAGAAGGCTAATCTGGCATAAGAAATTTCAAGTCAGCCCAAAGTTCAGGCTACGGCATGCTGACTGCTTTTAGAAAAAGTGGAGCAGAAAGATTTGAAAACTTTTAATTTTACATAAAAAAGATTCATAGGCAAAGTTGGGGCCAAAGAAAATGAAGTTGTTTGAGAGACTCATGCCATTAAAAAGAAGCCAAGTGCTTTTTACAGAAACAAGAAGAAAGATGACTTGAGGGGATCTTAGGGATCATCAAGACTCTCACCCATCACAGGCTTAAGGGTGTAAGAGTATAAAACTTTCATTTCAGCAGCCACTGCACCCATGGTCCAAATTATCTTGGTTACTGTTCAAGCTGTTGGCAGACTTTGGCATCCTCCACATGAAGTTGGTTTTTCCAGCATGCAGAATGCAAAAGTTTTTGGGTCATGAAGTTTTCCACCTGAATTTCAAAGGAAGGTCTGGGAGACTGGGCAAATATGTGTCACAAGGTCAAACTCTCTGTCAGAAGCCCATGAAAAGGTGATGTGTGAAGCTGAAGATGGAGTAGAAACCCCTGAAAGATGATGATGCCAGTTACATGGAACATTAGCCAAGGAAAAGCATAAGCAGTGAGTGGAGCCAGTGAAAAAGAGAGGTCTTGTGTGTTGCAACCAGCAAGGTCATAGTTGTGGGTCTGCCCAAGCCCTCTGCAATTCACATCACTCCACCATGTGTCTTGGATTTCAGACATGGAACTATAGGACTTAATATATTCCCTTCTGGGCTTTGGTCTCACTTTCATCCAATTCTTTTCTATTTCCCCATTTTTTCCTTTTGGAATGGGAATGTTTACCTTGTGTCATTGTCTCTTGGAATAAGGTAACTTGTGTTTTGGATTGTTATTGGGTTTACAAATAAGAGTTTGCCTTGAGTCTCAGAGGAGACTTGCACCATGTCCATTCATAGTCTACTAGGGCTCCATTCCTCTCTCCATACTTAGGGGCAGAGACCATGTCTATTTTTGAAACTTTGGCTCAGATGAGGTGGGCCTGGAGTGGAGATGGCAGTCATCAGGGGCCTATTCTCCTTGGTCCTTACAGTTGGACATCTCATCTGTACTCTGGGGGGACTTGGATGATTCTGGAAATTTCTTGTTCTTAACTCTGAGATGAGTGACATATGAACATAGAACTGACTCCAAGAGGCCTAGAATTTTTTTCACATTAGAGTTTAAATGAATCTGTAATTTCATAGGAGATATAGTTCTAAATGTTATTCTGTTGTTCCAGGAAAAATAAAAAGTCATCACAGAACAAATTTCATCCTTTGGTTTTGTCCTGATAATGAATCTTCATGCCATGTGGTAAATGTGGCTTTACTGAAAGTAGAGACCTTGGTTCACATTTCTCAACTGTGTTGGCACACTTTCATTTTCAGTTACTAAAGAGCTTCCTCTTTTCAGAAATTTATTTCCAAGTTGCTAACAGAGAAGTCCTGGTGTTTGTCAAAACATAAAGCCCTTTCCTTTGATGCAATCTCTGAGCAGTTTCAACACAATTGAACACCTGGAAATTTAAAAACAAAACAATAAAAGCAAACCAAAAAATCAAATTTATTTCTCAGAATACTTGGCTGGTAACTTAGAAAAGTAGGTGGTTGACCAGTTGGATCAGCTCTTTTTTTCCCCCCTGCTTTTACTATTTTTATTTTCCCTAGTATTTTCCAACAATTCAATGGAAATGAACAGTTTATAGAGTCAGTTTATGAGGAAACTTACAAACTCTATTATACCACAAAACCTATATTCAAGGACATTCAAAGGAACTCAGAAGATTGATACCAGGGCAAAGTTGTTAAACTGCTCGTGCCATGGTGCTGAGGTAAAAGCTGAGATTTATGAAGACTGTGACTAGTGTGATTGTGCAAGCTGGATCAAGGTATTTGCAGAGGGACTAAGCTCACTGTAGCCACTCCTGGTGAGTAAACTTTTGTATTTTTATCCCAAAAGTGAAGAACTGACAGATGTTTCTGAGAAAAAATGATTTACCATCAACTTTATCTGAGTCTGACACATTCTTAGCTTCAGTGCATGAACTGCTTCCTAGATCATCACTGAGTATAGTCATTTTGGAACAACTCAGCAAGTCTACTCTAAAAGGCAATTGGATTTCAAACAGAAGTTGCTTTATAATCAATGCAGATGTCTATCCTTTCATGCATATGAATCACAAAACACCTATAAATCATATTGAACATTATTTGTCAAGTGCTCAAACATATGATTATTATTATTGGTTGTTTTTGAAATTGAAGAAATATTAATTAGTTGTAAGTTATAATGTAGGCCAATAATTGACTTTATACATGAAAACTTATGAAGGGAGGAGATTTAGAAGATTCTGGAGAATTCTGAGGAAGAAGATAATCAGACTTTCAAATACATGTGATATAAGAGAACTACCATACCCAAGATCCCTAGGCAGAGTGGGCTCCATCCTTATATTCCTTGTCATACTTAGATAAAATTGATTGTGTTTGAGTTTTGTCTTTAATTTCAGAAGAGCCAACTTTTAAGATTTTTTAAAAATTGGTAGAATTTTGAAACAAGTGCAAAAGAAATGTTTTATAAAGGCTTTTAAGACAATACCTAGATGAATGGCAGAATCATCAATTTTTGGTCGTGGCACAAATTTCCTTTCCATTCTGCAAGGTGCAGTGGGGATATGAAGCAGGAATGCAGCTACCACAAGCCCCAGGGCAGGGGCTGGCTCAAGTTCTTAGAATGGCACTTGGTTTGGTCCCTCATCAAAGTGGGATCTCTGCAGAGGCCAGGTGACTTGGTCCAGGTCCTAAGAGGCAGTGCTCTTCCTGACCTGGCATAGGAGATATCAGCAAAGAGTTTAGAGCCAGAGGATCCATGTGGGAAGGAATTCTGTTGTAAAGGATTCATAAATCAGTTTGGATTCTATATTTTATTTATTTGATTCTAAAAATAATGGGAGAAAAGCAAAACCAAAATCTGCTAAAGTTGACATTTGGTCATAGAAAGAATTAAACATTTGGTTACTTTGACCCTAGGATGCTTAATATCAAGTGTCAAAATATTTCTCTCTGCAACCATATTCAAGAATGACAAAAGGTTCATTTTTGTTTTTTAAATTCAAATCAATAATTCACTCAGTTTGTTCATTTTTTAACTAGTCTTAAAAGATGCAGGTTTTTTTGTACCAGAGATCGAACTCGGGACCTTGCGCTTGCAAGGCAGGCAAGGGAACCACTGAGCTAAATCCCTGGCCCAAAAGGTGCAGATTTGCTTGGGTGAGGGAGAACATCTCACAGGCATGATTATTTTGCTTTCCTCCACTGAAATGGAAATATTCAGAGATTTTTTTATTAAGTTGAAACAGCACTGAAAAATAGAAGGGGATTATATCTTTGATTTTTTTAGTGGTTAAGAGAATATGAACAAATTAACTTATAAATTGAAAACAATTTTTTGATCCTTTTTCAAAGTATTCGATTTTAGCAATAAAATTAAATAATGGTGACACAGACAGAATTCATAAGTTCTCTGACAATTTTTAGAAGTACAGGGATAGATATAGCTTTGACTCTGGAAAATGATTTCTGGGACTACCATTTTTTATGTAACCATCTTTAACAAGTAACTTTAGATTCAACAGTGATCACCTGGTTAAAAATCATTAAAATTCTTGCTAATCATTTTAAAACTGTGAAATACATAAAATTTTTTAAAAAGTTTAAATTCATATTGTCACTTATAACTATTATCAGTTTGTTATATTTTCATTGAAGCATTTTATCTATGCATATTTGATTTTTGTATTAAAACATTAGGGACATACTAGATATACAATAATGAATCTGGCTGGTTTGTATTTACCTCTGAGAAAGTTTTAAAATGTCTTATTTCTAGTTATCTGTACAATAAAAAGGTGATCTATCTGACAGAGATATTATAAGGATTAATTGAAATTAAATATGGAAATTACCTATCCCAATGGCTGGCAGTTGGTAGGAGATGGGATAATAATTCTTTTCCGTAATTCAAATTATCACTCATTATAGGATGTATAAACTCAGGAATACAGATAAATTTATTAGCTCCCATGTAATGTACAGCTCATATTAGAATAAACAGTATATGCAACTTGGTTTTTTTTCTAAGATTAATAGTACTTGCTTCTAAATGTGATTAGAAAGTAATACGCATGATTTTACAATATTATCTGCTGAAATACAAGGTGATCCTTCATTTCTCATGGGTACCAATTTTTAAAATTAAAGGTATTTTCTTTTACCTTGTGTATGTTAACTTACAGATAAAGATATGTATAAACTTACAGATATAAATAATAGTCCAGTTTCTATCTATAATATCTAACTTTTAATTTGGTATATGTTTAGAAAGTTAAAATTATATTAAAACAGATATCAGTGGATATTTTAGCTCCAAAACCAATTATTTGTATACATAACAAAAGGAATGCATTTTTCATTAATTATCATTCCATATATGTATAAAGTAAGTATAAATTACTTGAGACCTTAGTTCCAAATAACAAGTATCAAATGCATATTAAATTCCTTAGATTTTTTTTTTTCTTTTGTCAATGTTATTTCCAGATACTAGTATTAATCAAGTTCATTTTAGGTGGATGTGTACCTGAATTATATTTTTAGATCAGAGTGCTAGAAGAGCATCTTTTCATGACAGACTACATACAGACTGTATTACAAAGCAACCCCTCATTATAAGGAATAATTAAAGCCTCATAATATGTTCCTGCACTCAGTCTGTTTAAATTCAGCATGTCTGTAATTTTATCACAAAGTTAGGATTTGCGAACATATTTTCCATCCCATGCCTTATTTGAGCCACACCTTACAACACAATAAACACCTGAGGGAAAAGACAGACATGCTAATAGGCACATACTATGGATTATTAATTTAACTATTTTGAAAATCTATTTGAAAAGGCATAAATCAAATATACAAGTACAGTCAGACCATGAAATAAGAATGGAAGGTCAAAAGTTGTAAGGGAAGTAGAAGAAAACAGACATGTGATAATCTAGCAAAAAAGCACACAGTACAATTTAATGCTCAAAGATGAAAGAAAAATGTAGTGGCATACATACTTTTTATCATCTGATAAATGGTAACAAACTTTCATATGTGATATTTTTTCATGATAAAATGAGAAAAGAACTTCAAGGAGGAAAGTGAAGTGGGGAGTGGACATTATTTTCAAGATCTATTTGGAAAATTAAGGAAATGATCCTTAAACAAACCTATTTCAAACCACCATGGTATCAGTGCTGTGGCCCTAACATCCAATGCCATGCCTGGATGGGGATCTTAGCACACAGGGTCACACAGATAATATTTAATGATCTAAGATGGCTTTGAGAACCTGCAATTCTTCTAATCATTCCACCTGGAAGGGCTGAGATGGGAATTGCAAGCTTGACTTTGTCATGAGCCGAGAGAACGCAGAACTCTCTGATGAAAGGTTTGAATTCATATGGGTTGTGCTGCTGATTGGGAAATAGCCATGGTTTTAGACAATACAAGTAAAGTGTTTCCACAGCCTGACTCACATGGTGGGTTGAGCAGGGCTTCCTTTGATTATCTTAATGTGCAGGAAAGGTAGCTGAGAGCCTATTAAAACTTGGGTATTAAAAGGTGTGTTTCCTGTGATTGTGGGTTTACCAAGTTGACTGGTAACTCAGGACAGGTGAACATGTCTCCCACTTGTAATGCCATGGGACTAGTTGCAATTCTGAAAGCTGAATTTCTAAGTAAAGGTGAGGCTTTGTTCTATTAGATTAAAATGCCATGTTGAAACAGTCAGAGTAAATTGTTAATAATAATAATATCTTCTTGTGTTCCAACAGTATCGTTAATCAAATTGCTCTTTACACCTTGTTTCATTTTGGTGTCACTTCAGTGCTGGTAGTGATGTAGTGACCAAAAACTTCAAAGTTATCCAATGTGCTCAGGCACTGAACTGTTTATGAGCAAAATGAACCAAGACCAGAATCCTGGTGTCTACAGAATTCCAGGCCATTGTGTTTCCCCAGGATTGGAAGAACTCAGGGTCACTAAATTATCTTTGAGTTTTTGACATGGGACCAATCGTTGTGGAATTACGCTAAGAAACTCTTCGGTGGAGGAACAAAACTTGTGGTCATAGGTGAGTATCAGAAGACGATATTTCCAAGGTATTAGAGGGGAAGAAAAAACTTGATTTGGGGGGGTAACAGTATGAATGTTTAGGAAAAAAAAGGAATTTGAAGGGAATTTGCTGTGGAAGTCTTAGAAATTTTGATACAAATGCATATACTAAAGGAGATTATAGACAATGCTGTATGTACAGATATTAGGATTTGGTTGTGTGGACATGTGAACTTCCATAAAGTGCTCACATAGAAAGTATACAGTGATACCATTAAAATGAGCCTGGGACAAAGTCCACTATTTGATATCTGTGATAGACTCACTGAAGTGGACTCATTCCCTTTTCTCATGGCCAAGTATGTTGCGAGAGAGTCTGAGTTTCCCAGGGAGGCAGACTTGGAGGCCTGGCTACACCACATAAAGCTGAGTGAATATGGGTGATGACTCTTTGGCTTGAGTTTTTAATCCAGTATGAATCCAGGTTATATAACAATTTAATGAAGTACTGTGAATAAAGTTCTTGGAACATTGTCCAACATATTATAGGTGCTCGATAAATGTTCTTCCAATTCAAATGTAAAGAGGATGTTTCATCCAGTCTGGAGAACAGTTATTAATTCACAGAGAAGAAATTCTCTGCGGGATTCAGCTGCACTTCTGGCTCCTCAAATGGAAGGTTAATCTTAACATCTACTCATACAAAAAGAAATGGAATCTGAAGAGTTTTGTTTCTCCTTGGAAGAGTTTTTAATCAGCTGGCAAGAAAAAATTAAACCATGAGATATTTTTTAAAAATTGTCTTGATCTATGTGCTTTAAAATCTCTATTCTTTATCTTAATTAATATCTCTAAAGCAAATCTTAATTAGTCCCAAACTTTTTAGCCAATACAATTAGGCTTCTCACCATATTTATCAGAAAAAGAACTTTAAATTCATACAGAAAAGACAGGGAATTTAGCTCAGTGGTTCTGCCACCTGTCTCACAAGTGGAAGGACCCGAGGATGATCCCTGGTACAAAAGAAAAAAAAATTCATACAGAAAATGTTCAGGCTACAAAATCAAATAAATGTAGTTGGAAACTAGTCGTAAATCTGAAATGCATATTTAAATATGAAATAGCTGTAACTATTTGGTGAAAGGAAAATAAAAATAAAGCACATGAACTTTCATATATAGATTTGAAATATCATACTTTGAAGAAAAAAATGCCACTGATATTTGGTAAATATATATATAATCCATACCATTACATGTTAAAATACAAAGTTAGGGAATTTAATGCAGTGTATTATATAAGCAGGTAAATAAACATGCACAAATGAATAAGATAGTTTTATTTGTTTGTCAAATAAAATATATGGTAGCCATTCTGTTATTCAAATAAGATAGAATAGATTCCACTCTATGCATCACAAAACAAACTTCCCATGAAAAACACTCTTAATGCAATATGTAAAAGCCATGTTTAAAAAGACAATGTAATATAAAAATCTAGAGTGTAAGTAATAACCATATAAAAAAGTACACTAATACTTAGCTAACTATTGTAATGAGAAAGTTATGAAAGGTGAAGATTTATTTTCTTCCTCAAAAGTATGAAACTTAGGATATTTCTAAGGAAAAGAGATAAGCAATGAAGTGTATGCTACTGTAAAAAAATATTTTCCAGTTCATCAATTGATCAGTTTCTTTCTTATAACAAATATAAAGTATTTGTGAAGAAACACATGCTCCTATGATGAAAATTAGATTTAATGTATTGACTTAGGCTAAAATTATACAAAGCACAACTGAAAATTTAGTCCTTTTATAACATGCTTTTGAACTACAAATAATGTGTATAGCTGGAGAAATATAGACAGTCTTACTATTTGCACTAAAAGCAAGATGTAAGAAATTAAAATAACATTATCACCCAGTTGTCTATTACACGGGCAGAAACATTCACACTGCATACTTACTGATTCTGTGAAAAACCAGGAGCTTTGCTGAAACAGGCAGAGCCTCAAAAACTTTTGCCCTTTCTTCTCAAATGAGAAATTCAATTGTTTCCTCAAAAATGTATCCATTGAATTGTTACAATAACTTCAAATTAGTGTGAAGAGAATATTGGCAAAGCATTTGAGTGTCAGTTGCAAATCAAATTAGAAGGCGTTCTAACATTTACAATAAGTCATTAGATTAAAAATGTATAACCTGTTATAACTCCAGGTACATGTGATGTGTTTGTAAACACATGTGAGGCTTTGTGTTATGTTGACATTGTGTCTGGGAGAAACTCTGGAACCAAACTTTTAACAATGCACCAGTTATATGCACATTTTATTCAGCAGGTTAGGGTAAGAGAATAAAAGAAGTCCCAAAATATAACATAGCCATGGGGTAGATACTAATTTTGAGAGAGTCAAAATATGGATATGCAGCTATGCATACCTTTTTATAATGTGATCAATTCATATTAAAACAAGTATGAAAAAGGCACTCTTGATGTATAGTTACAGTAATGCTCAAACTTCAAATGAAACTCTAAACTAAAATATGGTTTTAGTGAACATTTTCCAAAGCAAAGCAGAATTTGGATAAGTGTGTTAATCGGTAAGACTAACAGAGGTGCATTATTGAAAAGAAACAATAATTTTTTTACTTCAAATTTTGGAAATATCTCTCCTTTGCTTCTAAAGGCAAGACACTGTGAATAAGATGAAGTGCAGCTTTAAATACTGCCTGGCCCAAAAACCTTAAGGTAGCTCAGATGTAAAAGTGAGACGTTGTATAAGAAGAGATTAACTAGGAGACCTTAGAGAACTTCAGAACTGGGAATAGGATCCACAGTTGGAGTTCAGGGATCAAGCTGGTAGATTGTTAGTACACACAGATTTTTATTAAAACAAATGACAGTGTATTATTATGGACAAAAATAAACACCTACTTTCTGACCCTTATTCCTATGGAAATTAGATAAATAGGGTGAAAGGTCACAGTGGGCATGCAATCAACGGTACTCTGTTATCCTACTGCTGTGCCTGGGGCTTTTCCAAACCATATTTAGATTTACCTAATAATTCTCTTTATTGATATTCAATTTTCCTCACAGATAGAAGTTCAGATGGAGACATTTCCCCCAAGCCCACAATTTTTCTTCCTTCAAATGCTGAAATAAATCTCCACAAGGCTGGGACATATCTTTGTGTTCTGGAGAAATTTTTCCCCGATGTTATTAAGATATATTGGAAAGAAAAGGATGGGAATATGATTCTGCAGTCTCAGCAGGGAGATACCACGAAGACTAAAGACACCTACATAAAGTTCAGCTGGTTAACAGTGACTGGAGATTCAATGGATAAAGAGCACAGATGTATCCTCAAACATGAGAATAATAAAGGAAGCGTTGATCAAGAGATTTTCTTTCCTCCAGTAAATGAAGGTATGTGTATATAAGTATAATAGAACATTTATTTGAAAGGAAATTCTCCACTTTTCTTTGTCTGTCAAGTACTAATAAAAACAAATGTAAATCTTTCTTAAATCTTATTACATTTAATAGTACCATAAATGTCCTGCTATTTTATTCACAGAAAGAAAATGGTAGAGGCTTTGGACAAAATTGAAAATTTTACATAAGCTTTCTCAGCCTCAGTTTCAACATCTAGAATATTAAGATCACTGATCTTTTTAATAACTGTCATATGGACTATGTGACACAACGTAGGTGAAAGCACATAGCAGTGTAAGACTTGCTAAACACTGACAAGCAGTTTTTCACTTTGGATGAATTTAGTTGATTTAGAAATAAGAACAATTTTGTGCCTTTCAAGCATGTTTTACCAAGCCAGCATATGTACTTCAATTTTTCTATGCACAAAGTTTAATCTATAAACACTCAGTTCTTTTTTGACAAAATGATGTTTAATAGAGTGTGACTCCAGCTCAAAAGAATATAGAATAACCATGGCCGCTGGAATTTTATGTTGGCATTGAATTTTTCTGATTTTTTAAATTACTATTAGACAAAATTTCATAATTTAAGCTTGGGTGAGGCTAATGTGTATGAACCTATTTCCCTTCTCCATGATGGATGTACTTCTTGCCCTCAGTAAATGCAGAAGCACAAACATTTACTGTACTACCAGTCTATGTCAGGCCCAAGTGGGAATGTGGGAGGAGTTAGTGTTCCAAGGTAGATGTGCTGTAGTGAAGAGACAATGATCTTTTCCTAGTCACTCAAGAATATATTATTGACATAATTAACTTCCAACATTTAATTAATGAGATGTGCTGCTATAAACATGGATATGCATGTATCACTATAATATGACATCTTTAACTCTTTTGGGAAGTTACTTAGAAGGGGAATATATAGGTCCAATGGAATGTCTAGTTTTCGTTTCTTTAGGAATCTCCATAATGATTTCCATAATGGCTGTACTAGTGTACAATCCCACCAACAACATAGAAGGAGTCCCTTTTCCCCACAGCCTCACTTTGTTATTTGATTTCTTGACGGTAGCCACTCTTTTCCAGAATCTTACTATTTTAATTTGCATTCCTCTGATGGCCAGAGATGTTGAACATTTTTTCATGTATTTACTGGTAAACATGTACTAATAAAAATTATAATAAAAAAAAAGATTCAGGTCCATGTCCAAAAGGAATCCTGAAGAAACAGAAAGGAAGCAATATGAAAGTACAAGTTTAACATAAAGAATGTCCTTAAGTGTCCTTTTAGGTTATGATTTTTCTAGTGTCAGAGAAAACTAAAAAGAATACTAAGTTCCATGGTAATGAATAGTACGTAGGAGAGAGTATCTAGTTTAATAAGGTTTTGACGCCAAGCGTCTTTCATGGGCTTCTCTTGACAACAAAGCTAAAGAAGGCACTTCCATTAAGGTAATCTCACATCCATTTCTAATGCTGCTTCCTGCATGTTGTTGTTTTGCTTTGGTTTTGTAAAAGCTAAAAAATAACACATGGGGCTACAAATGAATCAAGTGATTTTAAAAGGAGTTAAACTAATCTGAGAACTTCAACATATTCCTGTGTAGCAATATAATATATGGAATATCTACAGAATTAGATAGAGTGGGACCAATTATTCCTGGAATAGCAGAGATTATATTTTTAATGACTGTTTCTCTGGTCCTTCTGTTGAGAGATTTTATATATGTTTATGTGTATGTATGTATGTTGATACACACAGTTCTGGAAGTTCTCTTGTGACTGTCTTTGCCAGGTATCATTTAAAAAAAATATGATGAACAGTGCTTCTGAGTGCTGTCTAACAAAAAAGCAAGTTCCTAAAAGCATGTCAGTGTGTCTTCATCCACCTAATTCACAAGATCTGGCACCTGTGACTTCTAGTTTTTCCCTAAAGTCAAAATGACCACGAAAGGGAAACATTTTGAACTGATTCAGGGCATCAAGGCAGCTATGACAGAGCAACCAACAGTATTCATGAAAGAGGACTTCCAGAACTGCTTCAGAAAGTGGCAAGAATGAAGAGATGAATGTGTTCAAAGAAAGAGGGAATAGTTCTAGAAGGATTAATGGCAATGTGTCTTTTAATGTAATAATTATTTGAATTTGAACATTCACCGTATCTTTGGATCGCACCTCATAAAGACCAGAAAGAAGAATTCCAGAACTGGTTCAGAACATGGCAATGATGGGATCAGTGTGTTCAATCCATGGGGAGATATATTGAGGAGGATTATTGGCAATATGTCTTCTATTGTGCTGAAGTTTTAAAATTTCAACACTCCTCATATTTTTCAATCACACCTCATATGTTTATACACATGTACACATATTGTCAAAGATCAGACATGAATAATTGACACTATTTGGTCTGTTTTCTTTTAGTCACCATTGTTACTCGCAGAGAACCTGATTTGAAAGGCAAAAATGGTAAGTTCAGTATATTTGGCTTTTTTTTTGCTACAGCTTTTTACATCTTCCTGGCTAGCTTAACTTTCGGACTTCCCTGAATTAATGCAGAAAAATCAGAATGGGTGGATGTTCCACAGCGGACTGAGTGATATTTTAAATTAATCCATATTTTCCTTGGCAACATATTAACACAGTAAACTACTGATCTTGGGATGAGAATCATGCAAATGAGAAGATACAGTGACATGTTCTGAACTATTTCAACTAAGGGACTTCATTCATTCTTGTGTCTATGTTTTGACTTCTTGGGAAAAAGAATATCAAGTTATTCTAGCTTTGTCTTTTAATTGTACATAAATATAACTCTTATCTTGAGTTTTATTTAGCAAGCCTAAATTGTGACTTGGCTTATCTATTTTCTGAAAAATGGCACTCGGACTGAAATGCTCAGCTGCTATAATAAAAAGAGGCTATTGGCTACAAAAAATAAAAATACTCAGATTTTCAGTCTACAGTGGCATAATTATGTTCTATCTTTTAAATACTCACATTATCCTTTGAACTGGATTTGAAATTCTAGGGGTTTGATCTACCTTAACCGATTTTTCTCCTCCATAACACGGAACCATCCAGAACACAACTCTCTTAAGTGTTGTTGAGGAGTTAAACAAGATGATCTGAGAGATCTAACACAGTGCACTGGCCCAGCAATGCGCACTCAGCTGGTACTAGCATCTATTAATATCGACTATCTCACCTGTGTTTGTCAAAAGATTTTACACACACATACACACACACACACATACACGTAAATATGCACAGTGCCAAATAATAGGAATAATTGACAAGTACCTATTTTCCTATCTTCTAGTTATCAGTACTACTGAACCTGAAGCTTGCTTGAAAGATGAAAATGGTAAGTTTTATTGTCTATTCCATTTTATGGCATGCTTCAGAAGTTTTTTCCTTTTAATGATTTTAACTTGAATTGTCATAGCTTAAGTGAGTAAAATCGCAATGGCTAGATGTTTCAAGATTGATTGACACTTTACAATCATGCATCACTTCGTAGGGATCATATTAACATTGCAAATTACTAATTTGGGCATGATATGACTTCAAGTAGAGGATACACTGATACGCTCTGAACTATTTTAACAAAGTGACTTCATCAAGTGTTTCTTGCTTCTAATAACTGGGAAAAGCATAATATCAAGTTAATTCTAGATTCTTTTAAGTTGCTAGTGATGTGACTTGGCAGTATTTACCAAGTATTTTTTTCCCCATTAACTTTATTGGTACATTTTAGGTATGAAATACAGTTACATTCATCATTGGGATCTTGTACCATTACATGAGTCTCTTGGTTCTTATTTTTTTCCCCTTCCCTTGCCCTCCCTTCACCCCCTCCACCCTTCCCTATTTGCAAAGACCTTGTTTCCATTTTTTTCCTCTTCTCATATTATTTCCTTTCTCTTTTTTCCCTTCCCCTATGCCTCCCAATTCCCCTGCTCTTTTAGGCCTTTTCTTCCTGTTACACAATATCAGTTATACATTTCTTAAATTACAATATCAAGACCTAGGAGACATTACCACAGATTTTACAGAATTTAAAAGGATATAGGAAGCATATTACAAAAATCTTTTTTGAAATAAATTTGACAACTTCTAAGAAGTACCTTGGAAGACAAATTAATGAAACTAACTCTGGAGGAAATATAAAATTTGAATAACACCTATTAAAGAAAGTATATTCCTAGCTTGAAAACCTACCTATATGACAACAGCAGGCTCATAAACATTTTAACTGATAAATTAGAGCAAACAATTAAAGCAGAAAAAAGAAGGAACACTTCTCCCCTCATTTTAGGAAATCAACATTGTGCTATTCCTAAAACTGGATAAAGATAATAGAAGAAAAAAGTATGAACATAGATAGAAATTTGTTTTAACAAAACAAATTATTAGAAGTCAGATCTGGCAGGATGTAGAAAGTGGTTTTGTTATAGGGATGGCAGTGTTGGTTCAGCATTGGAAGATCCACCCCCAGAAGTCATCATTTTAACAGAGGAAAGGAAAAAGCCATATGATCCTGTCACTAGTTGGAGAAAAAGCATTGGACTAAATTCTACAGCTGTTCATGGTAAAAGCTATCAGGAGACTAGAAGTAGAACAGAAACTTCTCAACAGATTAAAGATGTGTACTTCATACTTCCAGCGAGAACACCTTATATGAATGGAGAAGATATAATACTTTCTCCTTAAGGTGGGGAACAAGGGCAGATATGCTTACTCTTTGTCTGTCTATTAAACTATGAAACCTAGGCCCCACCAAAATAGTCTGGTAATAAAATGACACAACTAGGATAGGATTGGCAGGGCAGAAGCAAAATCTTTATATGTAGATGAAATGATCATCTACAGAGAAAATACTAAGAAATCTCTAGGAGCCCCTAGAACTTATACTTGAATTTAGCAGGATTAGAAAACACAAGATATATATAAAAATTCAGTTCTGTGTAAACTTGCTATAAATGAAGAATTGGATATTGAAATTTAGAAGTTATGTAGGAGTACAAAGGACCTAGAAGATTTAAAAACAAAAACAAAAACAAAAACAGTGTTGGAAGACGTTTAGTACCTAATTTTAAGACTTCTAAAGCTACAGTAATCAAGGCAGTGTTGGTGTAAGGAAAGACATATAGATCATTGGAATAAAACAGAGAATCTAGAAATAGAACCCCACATATATGGTCCACTGAGTTTTGAAAGATTATTTAACATTAGCGTTTTATAGAATATAAACTCAATTCAAGAGCCAAGGAAGAGAGAGTATTTTCAGCAAACGGCACTAGAATACCTGGTATCCGTATATAAAAATTTAACCTCAACCCTTTATTTCCATACATGAAAATAACTTGAAGGGATCTATGAACCTAAATAAGAAAACCTAAAAGTGTAAAACTTTAAGAAGAAATTATAAGGGAAAATATTTATGAATTCAGGGCAGGCAAGAACTACCTAGGATACAAAAGACATGATGTATAAAAGAAAAAAATTGATAAATGAGATTCCATTGAAATTTAGAACTTCAAATGACATCATTAAAATGAAAAGTAGTCCTTAAACAGACCATATTTACAATGCATATAACCTATGACCAGAATATATAAAGAACTCTTACAGCTCATTAATAGACAACCCAATTAAAATGTAGACATAAGAAGATAATAGCCAGTATAGTACAAGGAATGGTGTGCAACTCTAGAATCAGAAAAATACTAATCAGTACAATAATAAGATTGAATTATACACTCATTAGGGAGATGAAGTTCAAAGTTTTAAAAGTCTTGTCATGACCTTTTCTTTTTGTTGGATTCTCTCCCTTTGTGTTTAATTTGTCATGCCCAATGGATTCATTCTGCTGGGTTTCCTGGAGTTGTGATTCTCATTGTCTTTTCTAGGGTATTGTCTAAAATTTTTTGGAGTGCCGGTTTGGTATTCATGAAGTTCCTGAGGTGCTCTTTATCATGAAAGTATCTTATTTCTCCATTAATTTTGAAAGACAGTTTTTCAGGGTACATCAGTCTGGGTTGGAGGCTGTTTTCCTGTAAGGCTTGAAATACATCACTCCAAGCTCTTCTTGCCTTGAGGGTTTGCACTGAGAAGTCTGCTGTGATTCTGGTGGGCTTTCCTTTGTATGTGATTTGTTTCTTTTCTCTCACTGCTTGTAGAATTTTGTTCTTCTGTTGGGTTTCTGGAATCCTAACTATTATATGCCTATGTGTAGATGTTTTTTGATTAAAGCTAGCTGGATATGTCTCACATATCTGTATGTCAAGTTGTTTTCCCCTGCTTGGGAAGTTTTCTGCCATCACTTCTGTGAACAGTTTTTTTTATGTCATCTGCACTCTCTCCTCTTTCTTCATTGACTCCAATCAGTCTTATGTTATTCTTCTTTGCATCGTCTAGCAGCTGCTGGATTGATTTCTTGTGTTCCCTTACAATTTTAAAGCAATTTTTCTTTTCCTCCTAATTGCAATCTTATCTTCTATATATGAAATTCTGTCCTCACATTGGCTCATTCTGCTGCACAGACTTTCCATGAAGTTTTTAATCTCTTGGAAATCTGTTTGTATCTGTTTTATGGATTCCATTTGTTTCCTATGTTGGGATTCCATCATGTTCCTCAGATCTTCTATTTTTTTTATCTGTGTCCTCTCTAGATTTATTAATCATATCTTGCACCATGAGCAAA
Source organism: Heterocephalus glaber (assembly GCF_053883595.1). Taxonomy (NCBI): domain Eukaryota; kingdom Metazoa; phylum Chordata; class Mammalia; order Rodentia; family Bathyergidae; genus Heterocephalus; species Heterocephalus glaber. Next base: position 30,527,417 of record NW_028258381.1, read on the forward strand.
ATCTTTGCTGTTATCAGAGTAATTATTTCTGATTTCATTTTTCCCAGATCCTCTTTTGTTGCCAGTTCAGAGAGTCCAGGTGGTTGAGTATCAGATTGTTCCATCTCATTTCCCTTTGGGGTTGCTGCAGGTGATCTGGAACTCTGTTTTTGAGGCTGTTTATGTGTTTTCTCATTTCCATGGGGGGGTTGCTTCTGGGGCCCACACAGCTCACCTTCTCTGCCCTTAGGAGCTTGGGATGGCATCAGGGGAGCTTCCTTCTGGGTTCTGGGACTAGCTCAGCTTCCCTTCTGCCCTAGGAGCTTGGGATGGCGGTGGGGGAGCTTCCTTCCGGGAGCTGGGACCAGCTCACCTTCTCTGCCCTAGGAGCCTGGGATGGAGGTGGGGAGCTTCCTTCTGGGTGCTGGGACCGGCTCACCTTCTCTGCCCTAGGAGCCTGGGATGGAGGCGGGGGAGCTTCCTTCCAGGTGCTGGGACCAGCTGAGCTTCTCTGCCCTAGGAGCCTGGGATGGAGGCAGGGAGCTTCCTTCCGGTGCTGGGACCGGCTGAGCTTCTCTGCCCTAGGAGTCTGGGATGGAGGTGGGGAGCTTCCTTCTGGGTGCTGGGACCGGCTCACCTTCTCTGCCCTAGGAGCCTGGGATGGAGGCAGGGGAGCTTCCTTCTGGGTACCAAGTATTTTTATACATACGAATTTGGGGTGTCTTCTGTATGGATTTCCTTGGTTAATCCTCATAATGTTCCTATCTCATGGTACAATAGTTTACACCCCATGTTACAGATGAAGAGAGTGAGATAAAACTAAGTCCTTTTCACATGCCACACAGCTAGACCTAAAGGTTCAACTCAGGCCCTCAAATGAAGAGTTCATATCCTTCCTTACTCGCTCTGTGTTCTTCCTCTATGTCAGAGTCATAGAGCAAGAAACTCCAAGGCCAAGGCCCTGAAACAGGATGGACGTGTGGCAGGGAGGGAAGTGCATGGGCTTGTGGGCACTACAGACAGGTTGCAGATTGGTCTTTTAATGGTCAGCTGTAGGAACATGGGGGAGGGGTGATGTCATTCATGAGTCATACTTTGCACTGGTGCCAGTTGGGAATTACACCAAACACTCAGCTATTGAAGAAAGAAGGGCCCAGTTAAGAAACATCTAGCACAGGATATCCATTAAGCAAGCTCAGGATAACTTCTAGTTTCTGGCCCTTCCTTCTTACATATGCCAAGAGAATGTAACTGGAAACATTGACTTCTCCCTGCCAGCCTTTCCTCTGATTCTATTGTCCACTGAGCTCTGGACCTCAGCTGCCACACAAGCCAATGAGTAAGGGGTTAACTGTTGCCTGACCAAGGGGAGGGGGTTAGGAACACATTTATTGAGGACCCTTTCTATACTGATGGCTCATGACTGCAGTTCTGACTCTATGAAGATAGATGACATAAAGTGAAAATTTCCCCAAGGAGAGACTTAGCCTTGTGACTCAAGTAACCTTTGTGGGGCCACTGTCATTGTCTTTGATTTCTGACATCATATATTTCTTGTAAAACTTCAAAGACTCATCAATTGCTATTACCCAGTAATATCAAATCCCCAGTGAGAGCTATGCAGAAAAGAAAAGGGAGCGTGCCACCACCACTGAGCATCTTAGTGTTTGGATTGACCCCTTTCTCACATTTTTTATAATGCTCTCTTCTATAATCTCCCACCAGTCCTGCTGAGAACACCACTGAATTCTCATGGATAGTACCTTGCTACAGATCTCACTGCATGCATGCCCAATGTGTAATAGCTCACATGTTTCTAAGTCACCAATTCAACTTTCACTTAGGCTTAAACTTTTGCAGTCTTGTATTTCTACTGTAGTTAGAGTTGAAGAGTCACAGAATAGGTAAGAATAAGATCTTCAGTGGCAGATTGCTGGGTTAAATTTGGGGCTCAGTTATTAAGTGTATCACATTAGGCAAATTACTTCTTACAGTGCCCTCAGTCCCTCTCAATACGGGAATAAAAACAATTTCTCTCTCCCATAGGTGGTTAGATAGATTAAATAAGACTTAAATATTTACATCAAAGCTCTCAGTATACTATTTGGCATTTGGTTAGTGGTTAATGAACTTATCTGTAATTACTGCTTATAGATGTATTGAGGCCAAAAATAATCCAACCTAGTTTTCATAAAAACTTTGTCCTCCTATTGAATGCTATTAAAACTGAAGCCTTAATGTTTTCATATTTTAAAAAGTGTTAATTTAGCTTAGGTTGTTAATCAAGTTGAATTGCAAACTGAATCCTGCCCTTGGTGGTCCTGGGGAAAGGGTTAGATGCTGATCTTTGATTTTGGGTATGGTGGGTGGTGTCACCTCAGTGCAGGTCATCACCTTCCCATGCTGTGTCCTGTGCTGTCACACATGCAGCTGAAACTCATGTCCTGATTTCTCTTAGGTTTGTTGCACCTGCAGCTCACCAGCACCTCTGCCTACTACACCTACTTCCTGCTGCTCCTCAAGAGTACCCTTCATGGGGGCCTTGTCATCTACTGTCTATGCAAAAGGTCTCCTGTCTGCTGTGATGGGAAGAGCACCTGACAGATGGAAGCATGCAGGGCCACAGTGTCTCCACCATTTCTTGTTCCCAGCAGTGTCTGTTGAGGGTTGGCTGGGCTTTTGCTCCTAAAGGCCACATGAACATTATGTCATTATTGCATAAGGGTTTCCCAACCAGTGGGCAAACTGTGTAGCTTCCTCTGTCACTAAAAGGAGCAGCCCATGGCACCCTGAGCCCCATTCCATGGTCCCCACAGACCCTCCAGCCAGCCAGGTCCTCACATCCTTGATGTGCAGTTTGCTGTTTCTGGCCAGGACTTCAGTGCCTGTGGACTGGGTCATCACCCAGAAGCCTCCACTTTACCCGTTCTGACATGGCCTTCCGTGGTACTGAACTCTATGCTTTGTTGGTTATAGTAGACACAATAAATAAAAAATATCCAAAGTCTTCCTTGGGTCATGGGTACTTTAATTTGATGAAATGGAACTGACAGTCCGATGTGAGAAACAGCATGAGAATGAGCAACACCACATTTCTAATTCTTATAGTGGCACCAAAGAGCCATAGCCACTTGAAGATACCCATGTTACTGCTCTTTTAAAGGTCAACACAATCAGGTATGGTTGGTACGAGGCCCTCCATGGCAGCAGGAATGGTAGTGTGTGCTCAGCTGAATAGTACCATTTCATAGCGCCATGTTTCCTGATCTTCACAATGTTCTCATGAGATCTGCATTAATCCTGTAGGGACAGTGTGACAGAGGAGTTAAGCAAATGGACCCTGGACCGAGAGGGTCTGGGCTTCAATGCTGGGTCTAGAATTGGATCTGGACAACATCAGATACTTGAAATCTGTGTTGCAATTTCTTCCTGTGAGATGAAGTTAGTATGCCATGACTCCTGGAGTTGGGGGGATCAGATGATTTGATCATGCATAGTACAGAAATGTCCTTAACAGCATTGGTATGTGCTCCATGCTACTGTAGAGATATAGTGAATCCCACACTGACATACATGCAAAAGCACCAACAATGCTCTCCATTCTTACTTCTGTGCAGGGAGGATGGCTGGGTTGGAATAGAACTTAGCAATCTATGATCCTCCAAGAGGATTATTTCCCTAAGATAACCAGGTCTCAGAGACTTGTTAAACACAGAAAAATCTCCAATAAGGACTAAAAGGTATAATAGATAATGTGAAATAGGAAGAAAAGGGGCAAAGGGGAAGGGGAAGTGGGAGGGGTAGGGGAAAGGAAAGAAGAGAATGGAATTAATATGAGAAAATTTAAAAATGGAAACAAAGTCTTTGAAAATAGGGAGGGGTGGAGGGATTGAAGGGAGGACAGGGGAGTGGGGAAAAATAAGAACCAAATTTAAAAAAAAAAAGAACCAAGATAGATTACATAAAGGTACAGATTTCCAATGATGAATGTCATTATATTGTATACTTAAAATGTACCAATAAAATTAATTTTAAAAGAATGCCCAATATTAAACAGAGTAAATCCCAATAGTGAATATGACCAATAATATACAACAAGTGAGCTATAGTATTAAATACAGGCTATGTTACATAAGGAACAAGTCCCAGAATCCACGTGATTCTAGATTGTCTAGCTTAAGACTTGCTGCTCAATCCATTCTACCAGTGGTTCCTAGTCTCCTTCCGGGAGCCTAGAGTCAGAGAAGCATGGACCTTATCACAGGCCTGCTCGTGACTGAAAGACCAGCTGATCTCCAGCACAGCTGCTTCAGATGGCAAGTCATCAGGAGCCATCACAGGCAGGGTACACTGCCCAGGCATGGGACTCGCTCCACATGGACAGGGCTGAGAGAGTCTAAGCCATCAGCTCACTCAGGAAGCAGTGTGCATGTTCTGAAATGTACATGTGAAGATGTGCATTCACTGTAGTACCACATACAACAGCTGCAAATTCACCCAAATGTCCAAGAAGAGAATAATAAAGGATGCCACAAAATCAGTATGTATCTTCAAAACAATGTAAAATCTTTGTAAAATGATCAGGACATGGTATTGAAACCTATTATGCACAGCATGAACTTGCATAACTGTTAGATGATACACTCACATGGTTCAAATAATCAAAATGTTTTGAATCTGTAATTATGGATGTACACATATATGTTTATATATGCTCATTTCATTTTCTTGCTGAAAGGTAGCATTACTATTCATTATTTTGCATACCTCTCTTCATTTATAAATCCTAGAGCTTTTATATGTCAGTACATTTAAGAAGCCACAGGTATTTCACTGAATAAAAAATACGGTGTTTCATCAGTTCCCTGTAATAGACCCCTGATTTATTTCTATTATTTTCCTAATATATAGAGAAAAAATACATGTAATTTTGAACATGGCATTGGTTATTTTAATGGGAATGCCAACTTGCTCTCTGTATAGTCACATTTTGACCCCAAGAATGGGCTGTCAAACCTCAAGAATATGCTGATCTGACAGGTGAAAATAGTATCTTATTGTAGTTTTAATTTCTTTTTCTCTATCTTTGAAGCATTTGTTCATATCTTTTGATTTTTTTTTTTTGGCTAATTCACATGTTTCCTGTGTCTTTGCTGATCAAGATATGAAACAAAATATTCAATATACTGTAGGTGGGTAAAGAAAATTTCCAAGTATATTTTCCTTCAATGAATCCTTACAAAGTTAAAAGGTTTTATATAATTAACAACTTAGTTAAAATAGAAATGGTTTTGTTTGTTCACAGTTTCAGTGAAATTATTTTTGTTAGAAACCAGGCAGAAGTTTCCATTTAGAAACAAACAGCCAGACTCCACAGACATCAACTATAATTGAGATCCCTGAACTTCAGCAGCACAGAGTAGAGCCCTGGGGAGGAGGGGACACTGGGTGACAGGAAGTGCTGGTGTGGCTGATGGGGCTCTGTGTTCTCAGTCCTGTTCTGTTTCCGTATTCTGTCAGATGTGGTTGATTCTTGGAAGAGGCTCAAAGGCAAACCGGCCCTTACTGGTTGGGGCAGTGCAAGGTCTGGTGAGGGTGTCAGAAAGGAAACTGAGGGCAGTTAAACCACAGCCAAACTAGCTCACTTTCAAAGGTCACAGCTAAGGAATGCAAAGAAACTATCCAACTTCACACGTGTGACTGCCACCAACCTTCCTCTCCATGCTGTGGTTGCCCTCGTGCCCTGCATAGGACACAGGAAATGCATTAGCTGCTGTGAGTTGGGAATCTGGTGGCCAGGACTGTATAGACACTGCTCCTTCTGTCACTGCCCTGACCCTGCACTGGAGGAAGGAGCAGTCTGCACCTCAAGATCATCCAGAACATTCCACAAAATATCTGTGCCTTTCCAAGGTGTTAGATTTATAGATGCTAGTACTTTTTAATTTTCTCAGTAGAGACAGTGGCACATGACCTGTGTCCATTAGGATAGGTGGACATACAGGTGGCCAAAGGCGATATGCTCTAGAAGCCTAGATACAGAAGCCCTGAGTTTTAATGTGTAACTGAAAGTCAGATACTGAATAGCCTGAGGTCCCTCTACAGGGACAAAATGATTTGAGTCAACTTAAGCAAAGCTTAACAGAGGTCAGTAACATCAGGTAAATGCATGATTGGGGTCAGTTAGATGAAGCTTGTTCACCAATATAAGCATAAAAAAGCTACTACCCCACATGTACATTGCCTGGGCCTGGTACAGAGTAAGAGACCGGGACTCTGGGCTCAAGCCTGCCAGTCTCAGGGGAGGCATAACCAGCACAGAGATAATCATTTCAAAGGTTCACAGTCTGACTTTGTGGCACATTCAAGTCAGACACTTCTTTCTCCTCTGTCCGTGCTCACAGAGCCAACTTCTGATCCAACCTTGGATTCTTTCTAAGAGGACTGGCCACATCCTACTGACTGGCCACATCCTACTGACTGGCCACATTCTACTGCCTCAGCCCACCATGTGTGGGGAGTGCCTTACAGGAGTTAAACTGATGTCCTGGCTTCAAGGTTAGGTCTCATCTGTGCGCTGTGTGTATCTATGCCACTCCTGAGACAGGCAACTATCTTGAGATGATGCCACTGAGGTCCTCAGGCCTTAGCCCCAGTGCAGACCCTACAGAGTTTCCTCACCAGCTCGCCCTGGGCAGACCCCAGCCTCCCTGACCTTCCCAGCCCTGCTGCTGAGGTGTGGCCACTCAGGACAAGCACAGCTGGGGACGGGGATCTGTATGAAGGCACAGGTTCCACCCACATCAGCAGCATCAAGATGACGTGAAGTAAGTTTTACTTGACTAACATGATGATAGGAGATGGAAAACTGACAGATCTACTGCTCCCATGAGAGCAGTAAAGTGAATATTTATGTATGAAAAAGTAGCTCCTGATATTATTCAATTCATTTTAATTCAAACTAGCTAAACAGGATGGAGAATTGATAGCAATAGTTTCATAGTCCTTTAATGGATTTCAAATAAAAGTATATAGACTATTTAAAAACCCTATCTCAGAGAAAGAGATAATTTCATGATACAAATACAGAAAGTATGAATACATTCCTTGTCTTAACCCCCCTCGATCCCCCCAACACTATGGACCAAACACTAAACATCACCAGAGTAAAACAGCCAGTCACTTTGATATGTTGGATTTTATTTATTTTTAATTGTACAAAGAGCACATGTGCGTGAGTTAGAAAACACAAGGGAAACGGAGGGTGTTAAAAAAAGAAATACAAAAGAAATCTGAGACATGAAACCAAAAAATTCCATTTTGTGAATTGAAATAAAAAGCTGTTTCACTGACTACAAAAGTGTTATTTCAATCTATTACCAAGTCTTTTGATTCTGATACGGCACAAAACTTTCCTTCAATTATTCCTGAACGGTCTGACTTGATCTCACTGGACAGAGGAAGATTACAACATGACCTGAGGGCCACAGGCAGGCGACTGAGCAGTGTGCATATGGGACAATGTCCGTGAGGTATCACCATAATTAAATCCTTCATTAGCTGTTCCACAAAGCCACCATTTCAACTTCGAAGAAGGAGACCCATGTCCATCTTTTCTCTCAGATGACTTTCAGTGAGGGCTCTTCCCGCTTGGAAAGAGAGTGAAGACAAAACACTGAGAGGCAGAGTCACGCTGCCTTACACCTGTATGAAAACCTCCATACTGAGGATGGACTGTAACACAGGAGACACATAGAGGACACTGGTGTGGCCGTGCATGATTTTATTTTTAAGCATTTTAGAAAATATTTAACTATTTTTGTGAGACTGAAATGATTTGCTTTGATAGTCTGAGGGATTTAGCACCATTCCACCTTAGAGCTTCCAATGGACAGCTCAGTAGCTCCTCACAGGTGGGGAGTATCCAGGGAGGCCTGCAGTGCTCCTGGTGCCACAGACAGTGGGTGAGTTCGAGTCTGGCTCCCCACACTGACCTGTGTTACCCACGCCATCTGGGCTCCCTCCATGGGACACAGAGCTAATAGCAGTCCCTACATCTCACAGGACTGCTGTCCCTACAGCACCAACAGGTTAATGTTTCAAACAGAAATAGTGTCTGGCCATGGCATTCTGACTAAGTTAACAAAATGTATTCCTCCTTATTCTTTGCAGACTTGGGACTCTGGAGTATTTTTCAAACCCTACTGATGTTATTTCTCTGTAGAAAAAACTTCTAAGAAATTTGACATTAATAAAAGGCTGTTATTGAATTTATGTCATTATGACACATCTGGCTCTCTCCTTATACTCATAGTCTTTGAAGTTTACTGTCGATCTGCTCAGAGAAAATGCTCCTTTTCTAACCACATGGTTGATGGTTTCATTTTCACTTACTTTTACAAAGCAGAAGTCAGAGATCTAAAAGTGCTTTCTCACTGTCCTGTTTTTCTTCAGCTTCTTCTTCAGATCCTGTGTGGCGGGGCAGAAAAAGGGAGATAAAGGTCTCATTCCATCGCTGTCATAAGCTGCTGAATTATAATATACACAAGTGTAATTTTAAATGAAACCACGTCTGTTTAATCCTCAAGGGTTCAAGTTAACCAGCTGCCCTCTTAATATGTTATTTATTTCTTGTGGGAAGAAAACATTTCACATTATCATTTATACTAACTTGGCAAAACGGATTTCACTTACATACTACTGAAAATATTCATTTAACATGAATTAGTATTTTTATTCTTCCTCGGTCTCTTTGCTGACACATGCTTGTATTTTTAAGTCCAAATGATGAGCTTTGGTACAACAGATTTAATCAGTGCACTGAGAGCAGGGAGGGCAGAGCCAGACGTTCACCTTCTGGCTGCGGCCAGTGATCACCAAGCAGCCATTCCCCATCAGAGAGACCTGAGCCCCGCAGCACACTTACACTTGACCCAGACATCCCAGAATCAACCGCCTCTGGAAATCTTTCCTTACAACCTATCCTGAGAAAGTAATGCTTTTCATTAATTATGCATATCTTTCTTAGTCCCAATTAGAAAACAAAATGAATGTAACTGTCTGGGAATGTAAGAAAGGCTAAATAAGTACATTGCCATGAAATATGTTACAACCCTGTAAAATCATGGTCATGTGCAGCATACCACAACATGGAAAAATGCATTTGCACTACAGCAAGGTAAATATGTAATAAATGAATACATAAATAAAACTTTGCATATCATAAGATTACACTTGACAAAATTAAGAAAGCAAACATGTGCAACTGAGAAAGAGTAGAAGATAATAATGAGACTTTTACATATTTTTGAGGCTGTTACAAAATGTTTGGAATAAACCTACAGTAACTTAGTGTTTTTTAAATTCCAGTTTTAAAAGGAGGGTATAAGTAATATAGACAGTAAAATCAAAGTATACAACTCTCTATGCAAATACAGCAATTCAAAAGAAGGAAAAAAATTACTATAGCAAACTAAAATTTTAGAAAAGAAATTCTGGAGTGAAAAAGAATGAGTATATTAAAGTATTTGCAAGAAAAAGTCAAGACAACATTGAAGAAGGCAGAAGAACCTGTGCACTTGAAGAGAGACTGATAGAAATAATGCAACCTGACACATGGAGACAAAAAGACTGAAGGTAACATGAATAGAATACAGAGAGCTGTGAGCTAACCCAAGCAGACCAATATACCTGGATTGGGAGTCATGGAAGAAAATAAATCAGCGAAATGGTTAAAGAACTAATAGCCAAAATTTCCCCAAATCTTTGAATTTTTGAGACATATTTATCTACATAACTCATGTTAAAAGAACAAGAAATTAAACATATACAAAGTATCCACACATATATCATCACCGAGCTGCTGAAAACCAAGGAACAAATGAAAATGAAACTACAACGTATCAAAATTGATGAGCTGTCATCAAAGGAAGGTCTACAGGAAAAATAATACCTTTTGATAACTGTATCAGAAAAAGAAGACTTCAAATCAACTATGTAAAAACAATCTCCTTTTCAAAAGTAGAGTCAGCAAAACCCAATCCATAGTAATCAAGAAAATGATAAAATTAAAAACAGGTCCATTTATGGCCAACTGATTTTTAACTAATGTGCCAAGTTGGCTCAGTCGGGGGAGTTGTCTTTTACCTACAGCTGCTAGGACAACAGAGAGTCCAAAAGCAAGAGAATGAATTTAGTCCCTATCTTGCCAAAATACGAAAATTAATTCATTATACACCATGAACTTAAATAACAAAAGAAAAACCATGAAACCTTGGAGACAAAACACAGGAGAAAATTTTAATGATGTGCAGTTTAGATATGACCTTGTATACGAGCTATGAAAGAATAAATTCATAAACTGGACTTAATCAACATTTAAAACCTGTATTTCAAAAGACCATATAAAGAAATGAAGAGAAACTACAGACTGGGGTAAACATCTGCAATCACGTACCTGAAAAAGCTGTTTTATCTTCAGTGCATACAGAATTCATTCAACTTAATAAGAAAACAAGACAACAAATGAGGAGTATATTCAAACACACTCTTCTCCAAAGAAGATTTAATGAGTAACATGTAGAAGGAATATGACAAAGATGCCGCTGTCAAGTTAAAACATGGTGAGATGCCCTGTAGGAGGAGCTATAATCAAAAAGAGCACCAACTGTTGGGAGGACACCAAAAAGTGAAACCAACTGGAGGAAATGTAAGAGTCCAGTCATTTTTCGAAGAACAGGTTAGGAATTTTTTTTTTTAAGTTAAAGAGAAACATCATATGAGCCAGCAAACTGTTCTTAGAAGTCCACCCAAGAAAAATAAAAAAATATATCCACACAAATACATGACAATGCTCACAGGCAAGGTTATTCATAATAATTCCTATGTTTAACAATTAGTAAATAATATGTTGTATGTTCATACTATGGAAAAGTATCCAAATATAGAAAGGAACAAACCACTGATATGTGCCACACATCAAACTTCATGCTAAGCAAAAGAAACTGAATACAAAAATTATAAAATGTCCAAAAGCACAAATTTATAAAGATAGAAGCCATTAACTCAATAGTTATTTTAAAAACAGTTGTTATTAACTCTGGTAATCAGTAACTACTTCTCAAAATTTTAGCCACAAGGTGAATAAAATCTGTGTTTTAAATCTATTCCACTTTTAAACAGTGATCACATAATTACTAATCTAATCAAAAACTCTCCTGAGAGATAAAATAGTTCTAACAATAATCTCATAGGTGACAGGAATAAAGCAAGCCCGGCACAGACAGACCAGTAGGTACACTCGCTCTGGCTGGGCACTGAACTGCACGCTAATGCCTTTACCTAGACTTGCTAAGAACAGATGCTATTAGGCAGTTGAGCTCTTTCTTGGTGTCAGCCAGTCTCCCTGAGGTAGGAGGTGAGGAACTGCCCTTGCCTCGGCTCACACTGGGTTCCCAAGAGCTCTCAGACCACACATGCCAGTGTCACTCCACTCATCCCAAAGGATAGTGCTTCCTCCTGCTGCCCTTTTCATACACAGGCTTACAGGGCACTAGAAGATCAAGAAGCAGCCTGCAAACAAGTACCTTTATAGTCTTTCAACATATACTGTCCACCTACTAAAATATGCTCCTTTCCTAATTTCTCAAATACAACACCGAAGAGAAAATGCTAGTATTTTTATTTATGATGCCTTCCACTTTTCCTCTCTTCTTTTCATCTACCCCTTCAGCAGTTTTAAGTCCTCCTTGTGCCAGGTACTGTATGTGGTGCTGGGGAAAACAAGAGAAAAACGGCTGCCTAGGCCTGGCAGATGTCCTTGTGCCAAGTGGTCAGGCAGGGCAGGGTCTGGGCAACAGCAGCTCATAATTTCTGGGACTAAAGAGCGACATCTAGCTGCTTGGCATGATGAGAAATGTATGCTCCACAGGAGTCCTCTGGTCTAGACACATGAATCCAACAATAATTTTCGATTTTAATTCTTGTTGAAACTGAACATTCAGGTATGCAAACATGATATAACAGAGTGGTCCTTGAGCAGTCCTTCTCTGCCCACCACTACTAATCTGCATTTGTCTTAGGCAAAGTAGCCACCCAGTGGAACACTGGGAAAGTGTCTTGTTCCTGCTTAGCTCACAACCAAATGAGATGGCGATGCCCCAGAGGACCACTAGGTGGTGGCAAACATCACAGACAGAAGCCAAGGGATCGGAAGGAGAAAGCTGGATGGGGAAGGACTGCTGTGGATGGAATTTCTCATCTTATCCTTAGCCTGCAGATCTGGGGTTCTAATTCTAATTAAGAATACTGATCATGGGCCGGGGATTTAGCTCAGTGGTTTCACTGCCTGCTGCGCAAGCACAAGGACCCAAATTCAATCCCCAGTGTCAAAAAAAAAAAAAAAAAAAAGAATATTGATCATTCCTGAGAAACTGTATTATTCACAGGAAAAAAAAAACAGGTAAAAAGTTGGGTTAGTCTTAGAAAAGAAATTGAGAACTTTCTTTTTAAAGTATGAGTGCTATGATATTTGAATAAAATAAGTTGGTGAAAAGGTTAGCACATCACCTAATTTCTACTGTCTGAAAAAGATTTTCTGGTAGTCCACATCTGTACTCCACGTGGCCTGTGGTTTTATATATGAGACTCCACATTAAAGTCCAAGATAGAAGTTTCTTCAAACTCCTCTAACATACTGATATTTCACAGTGCTGTACCTTCCATCATTCACAGGGCTCTTTCTGCCCTGTGAATAAAACAGGACTCTGTTTTATGATAGTATGTGTGTTTAAAATACTCTTTGGGTATAATTATGGGAATACATGGCACAGTCTCTAGCCCAAGGTGACTTCCCAGTGGTAGAAACAGACCAGGTCACTGCTGAGGGCAGTGCAGGAAGTACAGGAAGCAGTGCCGTGGAAGAGGGCCCCATACCATGCAAGGACAGACTAACCAAGACTGCCATGAGGCGAGCAGGCAAGGGTGGAGAGAAGCCTTTGCAACATGGCACTGCGCACTGGAAACACGATGTTCAGAATAGAAACAGCCAAATGCAAACTGGTTGAAGGCTTTAGAGCACAGCATTTTCAGAAAAACTAGGAACATAACAGAAGAGAGCAGCTACCAGGAGGTGAGCAACTGGGTAAGAGAGGTCAGAGAGGCATCTTCTGCCAGGCTGAGGGTCTGTTTATTTCTGAGTCTTTTGTGCCACAGAAGGCTTGGCTGGGGGAAGGGCATGATCAACTCTGCACTTCCATAAATACAGACAAAGGCTGGGAGACACCAGCAACTATGATTGGGGCTCCTGCACGGGAGCCGGGGCTCCAACCCGAGCTCCACACTGATCGTGTGTGGGATTTGGGGTGACTGCTCCTGTTCTCTGTGCCTCTCTCTCCTCATGTCCACAATGATACCTCACAGTAAGGTGGGTAAAAACATGCTGGCTGCAATGTTGTTATGTGCATCCCTTCACACTAGATGGCACTCGATAGTGGCATTCACTGATACTTTGATCACACCTGTAAAGACATTAAAGACACTCACAAAAGAGGACTTCCAGAACTGCCTCAGAAAGTGGTAAGAATGATGACAGGAATAAATGTATTGTAAGTATGGGAAAATATTTTGAGGGGAACTAATGGCAATGTTTCTTTTCCTGTAACACATTTTAATTTAAGCATTAAATTTAAGAGTACTATATTTTGATCACCCCCTCCCATTTCTTCATAACTCAGTATTTGAAATGGTTGCCAAGTGGACTGAGAAACACAAGGGAGAGGGAGAGCCAGAAAGTATAGAGGTTTTAAATGGTGGACAAAACCACAAACAGTAATCATAATGTTTACCTGCTTCAGATTCAGGAGGGGAATAAAACTGACCATCTGAAAGACCCGCGGGTATGAGGGCAGCCCTCTCTGATGCATCCTGAACAATCCGGAGTCCTGAAAGGGAAGCAATGAAAATGCTGCATGTGTCTCAGTTGCTGCTATCTTCTCAGCAAGGTTAAAGAAAATGCTGTTATTATTACTTTAAAGACAGTCTTAGGAAAAAAAAGTAGACCAAATATCTTTCAACCGAAAAACAAAGGTTTCATTAATAAGCTACAATGATAACTTAGTAGTTTAAAAATTAGTACATGTAATGCTGGGATTCCTAAACTCACTATTTATAGTATCCTTCCCTTAGGAATTCCAATCCCCCGACAAATAACAACACCAGCCTCAAAACCAAAACACAGGGCAAAACGCACAACTGTCCAGCTCATACAAAGGCTGGCCAGTCTGCGTCTGGTTAGAGAAATGCCAGATGTCATGAGATATCTCGGTGGCCCTTATAAAAATATAAAGAACAATGAAAGTGATGAAGAAATATTTATGTTAAAAAAAGGGTATCAAAAAGCCCCCCCAAAAGAGGGGGAAGTCCCAGAAAACTCACACCTTATAAGCAAGGCCATCAACACTGGAGTCCTTGGTCAAAGGCTGAGTCGAGCTACAATACAGAGCAAGGAAGCAGATGTGCGTGTCAGCTACTGATGACCACAGTCTATGCTGTTTTTAAGATTTTCATGAGTTGTATTCTGCTTTATTAACCACTGTGAATTTTGTTTAATATATAACCATTCAAACTGTAGTCATACTAACAGTTAATATGCTGTGAATAAAGAGTTCAGCCAGATGATCATGTATAATAAAGAGACTTCTGTCAGCTTTAGCTGTGCCTTTTCCCCATTACTCTTTCATAAAGGAAAAGAGGGCACAGGTTAGTAGAAACTTCTTGAACTGATAACATGTTTTTAAGACCTACTCTTGAATTATGCTTCTTTTCTTACAGATTTCTCTTCTGTAGAAGAGATTCTTCTAAAATAAAACTACATGCAAAGAAATTTCTGGTCCAGTTTTTTTCTGAAGCTATAAACATGCTTAGCTTTCTACAAGATACAAGATTTCATCTTATGAGGGAGGGAAATAAGAGCCAGGAAATGGGAAAGGGTACCCAGGTGGGCAGTGCACAGGCATCTGAGCCGAGCTGGGATCATTCATCTCTGAAGGTGGGGGGTGGGCCTGTGGCATCTACTAAGGCACTATGTGGAGAAGAAACCCAGCCCAGGAATTATCCATGCAGCTCGATCCATCACTTGGCTTTCCTGGTTCATTCTGGTTACCCAAAGCCAAGCGGGGAGGTGATGGCAGCCTTGGCAGAACTTGGTGGAGCTGTCACTCTACCACCCAGAAGAGGACAGTGGAGGGCTGAGAAGGCTGAGTGCTGCTCTGGCTGGGCTCTTCCTTTGAACTCCAACTTCCTCACTACAGTCCCAGCTGTAGGCGGGTTAAGTGTTTCATTATGGCCTGTCCCAAGCCCCCACCTGCTGTGTGCACAGTTAGGACACTTTGCATAGCCGCTGCCTGGTATCTAAAACTGCTACTTTGCCATACTTAAATGGGCTGTGTTTTCACTGCCTGGAAACAGCAGTTCTGTGAAATGCACCCAAAGCTTGGTGTCCTGTGAGGGTTAATGGTCCAATTACTAATCACCTCTGAGGGGAACTCTTTTTTCCATGAGCAGCCTCCAGACTCCTCTTGGGAAGCCCAGCCCACCTGGCAGGAGGAGGAGCTGCTTCTTGCCATGGTCCTCTCATCCTCGCACCCCCCCAGCCCTTCTCTCACTCTGCCACTGTGGTGACTGCCTCGCTCTGCCCACCAGCAGCTGGCTCACTTCCGGAAGCCACACCCCTCCTTCCACTTAACACCCAGCCAGTCCCAGGAGGCCGACTGTGCCAGACACTTACTGTTCTCTTCTTCTGCTTCTTGAGGTAACACTTTGAAATCCAAGAACCATGTCTCAATCCATGCAAGGATGAATGAAATGATGGGCAGCACATAGCCAAATGCCCCTTGGGAGAAAAGCTGGGGGACAGAAGTGACAGACAGGGAAGGCGGTCACCACCAGCTCTCACTGGAAACCGAGGTGTCTTCGCTGCTCTGGGAGATGGTGCAGGGCAGGGGGGCCATACCTTTGAGAGGATCACCTTCACTAGTAGAAAGGCACTGGTCACTGCTGTCGTCAACTGCAAGACACATAGTGTACTGTCACTCAGATTAGATGTTTCACACTGCGAAGACCCCTCCTGCACTCCAGGGACCCAATGGAGGCAGGAACAGATAATGTCTCAAACACCTGGGCCCCGCCTGGCTTTGCACCACTGTCTGTCTCTGTCCCTGCCTCAGGATGAGTGCCTCTGATAGTCCTTCACCACACTTTGGAGGCCGATGTGTTAGAACCTTGACGAATCAGGAGGTACAGGATCCTAACACTACAAGCACACAGAGGAAGGGTGCCCGGAAGTGTGAAGACAGGGCTCTCCCTAGGGGGTTAGAAAGCCCAAAGAGAAACCTACAGGACTCAAGCTCTGTCATTCCCTCTTCCACTGGTATTTTCACTCGGCAAAACCTGACCAAAGTCAATGCCCATTGCAGACATGACTGACAGAGTGGAGAGTAAGGCGTGTAAGTTTTAAGTAAACACACACATGCGCATGTGCATGCATACACACACACACTGGGCCAACTACTATTCTTCTCATTTTGATATATTTGAAGTATCTTAAATTTTATGTCTGCTAAGGACAGAAAGCGTCTCACATCCTGACACTAATTCACTTTCCATGCTGACACTAAGTGCTCTCAGGAACCAGCTGACTTCTTCCTAGACTCTCTCTGAAAGTGGCTTTAAAACAAAAATCAACAGCTGGGGATTCAGCTCAGTGGCAACACACCTGCTTTGCAAGCGCAAGGTCCTGAGTTCAATCTCCGGTATCAGAAAAAAAAGAATCAACAGACATACAATGGATTTGCTACATCAGATCTATCCTTCAAACAATTTGGAGGCACACTAAAGATATTTTCTTGTAACTCTGAAAACTTCCATGTCAACCTCTTCTCTAAAACAAACACTGAGGCAAGGCCTGACAGACATCAGTCTACATCATGGACTCTGGAATGGAATGTCCAAAATGCAGATCGTTGTAGAAAACTGGGAAGACATGATCTGCACAGCTACTGTGACATCAGCAGAAGAGGACTCAAGAAAGAGAGTCAAGTCTACCCAGACTGTCGGCCAAGCCCCTGGAATAACAGCTTCCACATTAGCAGAGGGCGCGGCTTCCCCTGTGAGCTGGGGATGCTCAGAGGAGACGGCTCAGGCACACGCAACCCTCGTGGACTCTGCCTTCTGAGAGCAGCACAGCCCCCATCCCGGGGGACTCAGTACTCAAGAGCTCCACATTCCCTGTCTCACATATGTTGCATGGGGGCCTTTAAAAAGCCCAATTAATTCAGGCAGACTTGCTTGTAAGTCTTTCAATCTTAGTATTTAATGAGGGTGAATAGAATGTGCCCCAGCTCTGCACTGTATGCATGAAAAGAGATAAGCTGAAGTATCACTGCCCTCAAGAAGCCAGAGGCAAAAGTTAAAGGACCACAGAAGTGTTTCCCCTGAGATCAGGGCAGGGGCACTGATAATCAAAGTAATATAGACCAAATGGTGAAAAAGCCACTCAGCAGGTTCAAGCAAGCAAGGAATCTCAGGATGTCTCTGTGACTGAGGTACTGCTCTCAGCTCTTGTCTATGAAGGAGGTGGAGGCTGGGTGGCTACTTGGCCAGTAACTTCCACAGGGTCTCTCGATTCCTCATGTGGCTCAGCATCCTGGAGACCAAGCTAGCCAGTGGTTCGCACTAAAAAGAAGCAGGATCCCAAGCCTGAAGAGAGGGACGAAGGGGACCCGGGCCAGGCCAAGGAGCATGGCCACCAGCCCTGTGGAGACCACGCTCACCCCCACTCACCGCTACTGCCCACCAGTGGCGCAGTCTGCACACAGCATACGCAAGGATCAGCACTTTAAACCGGAAAACTGCCAAGAGCTGAGGGAAGCAATAAGAAAACAAAGACAAGTTATTTGAAATACATGCAAAACAAAAGTGACTCAGCTTTCTGAACTTGCCAGACCATCTCCATCACTCTGATTTGAGTGGACACAGCCACCAATGGGCACTGATGCCTGGATCAGCATGGGGGGCCCCTGGGCCAGATCCTGAGGTCAAACCACCCAAGTTGGATTTCATGTGAATTTTCTATGATCACAAGTAGACGCTACCAAAAAGGAACAGCATTTACCTCACAAAATCATAAATACAGGTGACTCTTGCTCCCTATGACTAGAACATGTCAGTGAGTTCTACTTCAGCCAGTGAGTTCTACTGCACCAGCCAGTGCAGGGAACAGTTCTTTCCTGGGCCTCCCTTATCTCCTGAATGCCTTTTTCTTCCTCGGCAACATCACACAATTCCTGAGGTGGGGTGGGTGGTTAGTGGGAGGACAACTCTGAGAAAAAGAAATAAGGTGAGCATTCAAGGGAACAGCCTGGCACTGAATCTGAGTCCTTCAGAGGAACTCTGCCTTTTGGTTTCAATTTCTTCAGATCTGAAGTGAGATGTAAAATTTAAAATACTTACGAATATATCAAAGTAAGAAGAGTAGTAGTCATACTGCACCACTTCCTTCTCCAACGTGTTCTCAATGCCTCCATTCACCTAGGAAGGAGAGGAAGGGGCAAAGAGGAGAGATTTACATGAGAAAATGAAACAAGAATAAGGTTTCCTATAGACTTCCCTGCCCACCTCCTCAGAACCTACAAATGTTCACATCTGGAAGAAAAAGATCTCAATTTTAACAGAAAAGGGTTGAATAGCATGTCTAACTTTCTCAGTGCTTTCATGCACTCATAGAATAGATATAAATGTATAATGAAAAATGATGCAGTTCATATTTTGGCGAATTAACATGTTACATAAAATAAGGTAGTTTTCAATCACACAAATTTGTGTTTCTGCTCATGCGCCAGCTTTATTTACATTTTGCAAAGCCAGGGTTCCCTAATCCAGACCAGATATCTATGAAGGAGGGCAGCTGGCATGACACAAGGACAGAAGTGGTTCATTGTCTTTATTCACTAATGACATTTTAAAATTCTGCATTCTTATCAATTTAAATATGTCACTTGGATAAGGAATCAACAACAGACTAAACCTATAATTATCCCTGACAAAGTTAACTTTCTGTTCTTTCCTAATTAATTCTATTATCAAAGTGAATGTCAAATCATCAAGTTCAAAACTGTGCAAATAAAATCACTAGAACAATTTTTTTTCTTTTTTTGTGGTACTAGGGATTAAACCCAGAACCCTCCCAATGAGCTATATCCTCAACCTTTTTATTTTGAGATAAGGTCTCCCTAAGTTGTGAAGTTGCCTGGGGTGTGCTCGAATTTAGGATCCTCCTGCCTCAGCCTCCCAGAGTGCTAGGATTATAGTGAGCACCACTGGGCCTAGCTGAAAACAATATTTCTTAAGAAATCAAGTTAGGGAACCCACGGCAACCACTGATGCAGCACCAGGCAGACTCTGTCATCATGAGTGCCCAGGGTCAGCCTGGTCACAGCGAATGAGATGTGTAACATTAATTTCAAGCTTCCGATTTTAACACAGTCTTGGTGAACAAATACAGATGCAAAGCAAAGTCCAATTAATCAAACAACTAGGTAAAGGACAAAGAAATCAAAAAGGAATAGCTCTATAAGGATCTCTAATCAGCCAAATGAGAATAAAAGTTGTCTTGGCAGGATATAGTTTGTTATGAGAGAGAAAGTGGTAAATACTACTTCATGTCCTATAGTCATGGAAGGTTTCAATTTCTGTGTCATTAGCAGGGACAGGCTGTAGATCCACCTGCCTACATCTTTACAAATGAACAAAACTGAAAACCTGGGAACAGGGAAAGGTCACGGAGTTTTAAAAGTCAGCCAGCCCTCTCCTCTCAGTGCTGTCTCTCCACACTAAGGACATTTCCCAATAGCCAGAACGTTAAAAGAATGATTATCCCATGTGGTCCCAGTAAGGCGAGGTTGTCACCCTCAGAGCCTTTTCCTCCTCTACAGAGAGTGGTGGCCAATGCCACCAGTTCAGATTTGCCAGCAGAGATAGTATTTCTCCTGTACCTGAACACTCAGGACTCTAACTCTGCATTGCCTTTAAGTGGAGATATCTAGATTACATATGTGCAACCCTAACTGGTATTCTAAATTCATCTTTATCTAGCTCAAGGTGTCTTAAATACACTGACTATATAGTTCCATACAAAATCCCTTCCCACTCAAGTTCTTTTTGGTACAATTTGAGTGTCCCTCATCCAAACACCTGAAATATGAAATGCTCCAGAATCCAAAATATTTGGAACACAAACATGGCTCCACAGGTAGAAACTTCCACAACTGACATGTGAGGAGTCTTGGCCCAGCTGCAGGTCCATTAAAAATACAGTACACAAAATTCCTTTCAGGCTGTGTGTATGAAGTGTATATGAGTAAATGAATTTTGTGTTTATAATTGGGTCTCACCCCCAAACCTTTGCTGGGAAGAGGGCTTTCTGTAGCAATGAGAAGGTTCAAATTTCTGTATTTTGAATTTTCCATTATACTTCTATTAAACACTACTGATCTACACAATTACCAGGTAACATCCCTGTGTAATCCTCTATGCCTCTAGGAATACAGAAATAAAATATAGGAGCACAGAAATAAAATATGAATAAATAATATCTGCAAAGAAAAGACTATGCAAAAATCTCAAGGGAATTAAAAAGTCAATGTAATAGGTAAAAAAATATTCCAGAGGCATTTCATATTTTTGTGTTTCCGAAAAGCTCTGGGAAATAATTATTTTTGCCTTTTGGATCAAAAGCTCTTTCTCAGCTACAAACAATTACTCAGCCTGAAGACCAGCTACAGATAGGATGCAAGCAGATAAGCAT
This sequence comes from Heterocephalus glaber, assembly GCF_053883595.1. NCBI lineage: Eukaryota > Metazoa > Chordata > Mammalia > Rodentia > Bathyergidae > Heterocephalus > Heterocephalus glaber. The sequence continues at coordinate 30,548,256 of NW_028258381.1, forward strand.
GGTTGTGTTCCAACAAAACTTTATTAACACAGGCCTGTTGAATTTGTCTCTCAGTCTATAGTCTGTCAACTCTTCCTACTGAACAACAACAACAACAAAATACTAGCAACTCAAATTTCAATACATAAGACAAAGTGAACTTCAGATTTACCAGGTTTGTTTCAAACAGTAACATTAAAGACCAACAAAGGTCTAAATCAGCTATAGAAGGGCAATAGTACCTCATTTGAAGAAGATGCTATTCACTGAATGAGACAGAAATAATAATAATTTTAAAGTTGTTTTTGTCTCAGGAAATATTTTTATAAAGTCATAAAAAATCAACTTACATTTAACTCTATTATCCACAATAATGTTACAAATAAGAGGTCAAAGGTGACAAACAAACAGAAAGTCCTCCTGACATCGGATATGCCTTTCTTCTCCCTTCCTTCATAGGACTCGATCCTGGCCATGAGCTGGGTGGGGTTGATGGAATGGACATCGCGCAGAGAAGCTCGGGAGCTCTGGCTCCCCGTGAGAGCGCTCTCCATGTCTTCTGGAAGGGGGTTCATCCCAGAGGACGGTTAAAGGCGCCTCTTCCAACTCCACCATCCCTAGAGAGGAGACCTGTGGGGAACAAGAGAAAAACAGTAGGTTATGTCTGACCTCATCCACACCACTCTCACCACTGCATAGCAGTGTCTTCGCCAGACATTCATGGCTTGATGAAGACAAAGAGAAAGTGAAGTAAGAAACAATGCTTGTTGTTCCCAATTTATACTAACAAGTGGTGTTTCAGAAAAGAACAGCAATGAGAAGAAAGCAAACTGAAGGGAGGGAAGAATGAAGGCAAGGTGCTAAGCACAACTGAAAGGCGACCCTGAGAAACTGGAGCAAGCTTCCTGGGGAAGCTCCCACAGTCCCCTCTAAGTGTTCTTACCCATAGACTAGGACAAGCGTACTGAACACACTCCCAGAGCATGTAAGCAGAATGTGTGAACTAGCTGCAATAACTTGTTTCTTAACGAGGAATTGTTTTCCACCAAACATACTTGATAAGCTGAATTTACCATCTCCCCATAGCCTCTTAATAAACAACCATTTTCTAAGCCTCTTCTTGGAAGCAGTTACACCCCAGAAAGTCCACTGCTGTGCAACCACCCGACTGGTAATTACAGAAGTTACAGTCCCGTGTGAGATGCAGGTTCCTCCAAGGCCAGGAAGTGCTTCTATACTAAAAAAAAAAAAAAAAGATTTTATTTTCTCCAAGATGAGGCAAAGTCACTGATAGAAATATAGTGGACAGTATGATTGTCTGCCAGATATTCCAGTTTCCCTTCCTGCAGGAGCTCCCTGGCTCTGTGGAACACATGTGCTCTTCTGCATCCATAAATGTGGGCACAAATTTACAAGTTACCGTTGTCCAGAAGTCTTAAACCCCAGAGCATGGTTCAACATGCTCACCTTTGTTACTGGCACATAAGTGAGAATGGCCAGACAGGGAAGAGCATTTTCAAGGTGCTTAAAATAGAATTCGGAAAGAGACTGCTGAGATTTCTTGAAAGAAAATGGTCTCATTTGGTCTTACTATCTAGAAGTCTGTCTATCTCTACCCTGGACCATGCTTTCTCTCCCTTTCCACATTTAGGAACAAAATCTTTTTCATACTTTTATTACTATGGTAGTAAAATGTCATATTTTTAGAAGCAACTGGATTGTATGAACTAAAGTATTTTAAAATATTCATACCTCTTGGTCTAGTAATACTACTTCTAGAAATTTAAAGGAAATTATTAACTAACCTACACGCAAAGCAAAAACTGACTGCAGCATTAGAGGTCAGATTAGCGGTTACCCTGGAGCAAGACGGAGGGAAGTGGGGGTGAATTCAGAGACTTGGGGAAGTTCTATCTCCTGACCTGAGCAATGGTAACATGTCCTGTTCGCTTAGTGATAATTTATTGCTGTAGGTAGTTGGTAGTTTCACGGGGTGTCGACTGGTAAAATATTCAAGATACTTCACATTTTTTGAATTGTGAATTTGCTGAGATTTCTGTAGTGAAATCGTAAGTTTACTGAATTTAAGATTTTAGACTTTTAACCAAGATGCATCATGTAAAGGTACAAGTTCCCAATGAGAAATGTAATTGTGCTGTATACCTAAAATGTATGAATAAAAGAATTTAAGAAAAAAAAAGATTTTAGACTTTTAAATAGTATTGAAAGATTATTAGATTGACTTAAGACTTATCTGGGTTGCTTTTTCTAAATGAAGAATGTATCGTTGCAGAAATATCTAGGTTCCATTCTAGAGAGAACATTTCACCTGTTTTAATTCTGCAATACTGAGGCTTGAACCCAGGCTCTTAAACATGCTAGTAAGCACTCTGTCACTGACCTACACTCTCAGACTTTATTTAAAATGCTTCACACTTCTGTACATATAGAAATATCAAGTGTGTGTTGTATTAAAAAGACTTTGTCATAATATACGTATAATAGATTCAAGTGGAAAACAACCTGGATATCTAACAATAGGGGAATAATTAAGTAAATCTTGGTATAGCCACAGCACACTGACTAAAATGAATGCGTAAGAAGTATTTATAAGGGCTTAGGAAAATGGTTGAATCATAACTAGATCAAAAATCTAGCATTAAATGGAATACATACATGTAGTATATTACAACTCACATAAACCAAAGGCACCAAAGAATGTACCTGTGAAATGTATCAGATGTTAACAATAATTATTCTCTGGCTCCAGAAACTATTTTTCTTCTCCTTCCCATATTTTTACATTTTCATATTTTGCACATACTATATATAGAACAGAAAGAACTAAATTCCAATGTCATCTTGTTAGGGTCCTGAACAGATGTCCCAGGATTCAATGCACCCCTTCCCTTTATTTTCTAACCACTTACAGTGCTGCTTGGCATGCCAGACCTTACATGCATTTACTTGGCTGCCTCTTCTGCCAGCCCACGTACTCCTTGAAGGCCTTGCATCTGACTAGGGACAAGCACAGTACATGGCAGACAGCGGGAACAAAGCAAATTATCAACCGAATGAGCTCCACCTAGCAACTCACCCAGAGACTAGCACAGAGTAAGTAGGCTCTCAAAATCTCTGCTGAACTGAGGAGAGAACAAGTGTCCATTTCTGAGGAGAAGCTTGGATATGCATCCACTGTCATTTCAGAAGTATGAAATATTCAGATTCTTCCTGGGCTTGGCTTAAAGAAAGCTCTGCCTCTCTAAAGACAGTGTTACATATTGAGTAGCTGTACACACAGGAAGCTCATCTACAATTCAGGATTCATTCCAACTATGGGGGAAGAACAGGGAGTGAAAAATGAGGTGGAAAATTATAAAGAAAAACATTTGGGTAAGAAAACGAGAATTCTCCTTTGTTGCTTTGGTTTTGGAAAAAGAGGCTGATGTCTTAATTGTTTAATGTCCAGGGGTAAACTATCCTCCTTTGCACTAAAATACCAGCCAGCTCTTTCTATAATGATGTTGCGTTAACAAACTAATCAAACCTCAGTGGCTTACAGTCTACATTGATTTTCAAGCTCACGGGTCTACAAGTGGGTGAAAATTCACTAGACCTAGGTGGGGCTCGGTTGAGCAGTTCTGCCCTGTTTGTCAGCCTCCTTGGGCCAGGACACCTAGGGCATGTTCTTGTCTGGGGAAATGGCAAGAGCACAAACTAGACCACATTCAAAAGATGATGCATTCAAAAGCTCTGCATGGATCACATCTACTCACATTAACTTGGCCACAGCATGTCCCGGGGTGCATATGGGTGCATATTCCATGAAAGAAGAGGCAAGGGTGAGTGAGTATTTGCTGATTACCGCTCCAATCTAGCTGAGCTACACCCAGGGTCAGCATTCTATCGCCCACATGTCATATGTGGCGGCTGCTGTCTGTGAACATCAAGTTTTATTAAGACACTGCTACAACCATTTATTTGTGCCCACAGGGATGCCATGGCCATCTACAGAGAAGACCGCAGGATGAAAGGAAAAGATGAAACAGAGGGCATTTGCTCCACAAAGCCTAAAATACGTACTTTACCTTCTTCATTTTTCTAGAATGAAGGACTTTTGCTTTTATCAGCTTCTTCTTAAAGGGAACCTAGATGAGATCTGAAGTTAAATGCTAAGGTCAACAAAAAAGAATAGGCTAATTAACTGATGACTATTATTTCTCCCAACGAATACTCTGTTTTTGTGGTTAGTAAAAATTTAGGTTTTTCCACAGGTTGCTCTGCTGACATGCCAATCTTAAGCACAGGTGGTCATGTCTAATGTCAGCCTCTCTGGGGCCACTTGCATAAGAACGTCCATCCTCTATTGTGTGTGAGACTGGGGACAGAACCCACAGGCAATCACCCCTCACCGCCCTGCTTTTTTCTATTGAAACAGGGTCTCACTAAGTCACCTAGGCCCTGAACTCAAAATCTTTCTATTTCAGCCTCCTGAGCAGTTGGGATTACAGGCATGTGTCAACATGCCCAGCGATACCAGTCTTTGCTGTATTCTTTTTTCCTTCATCTCACACTATTGGCACTAGAGAAAAATGATTTTATCTATACTGGTAGATTACCCAATGAGATCCTTACCATGTGAGAAGAAAATAAACTGAGACCTTCCCCCTTCCTCCAGGGAATGCCTTGCACTTTTGCTATCCTTTTACTGCATCTGTCCTGATGCTGGGTGCAGAGCCAAACCTCAGCTCCATGTGCTTCTGCACAAAAGTGCTAACACCACACACTAACACAATATTAGTATATGTAGCCTTGTATACCATATGTTCACATTACAGCAAAATGAACGGCTTCCTTACACTGAGATTATGGTGTCAGGCATGCTGTAAGGATGTAAGGTGCATTTTCTCATTCAACCTCAGAACAACTCCTACAAGCAGGACCAAAGGCAGGGGGAAAAAAAAGAATTGGCAACTGACAGCCAGCCTCAAGAAACAAGGAATAAGGCAAACAGCAGTGTGTACCCTATCTCTGGGGGTTACATGTGTGGAAATACAGAACCTCAAAATTTTTAATCAGTAGAAGCTAGAAATCTGAACTATATAGCAGGATATTTGCCAAATACTAAGTATTAGTTCGATTAAAAAGAAAAGACAATCAGCACTGAGCCGACACCAGTATATTTTTTTTAGAGAAACAAATGAAGTTTGTGAGGTCATTTTCAAAGTGATTTCCTGGGATTTTAGGTATAGCTCAAATCCCATTACCTCACATAACCTAACTAACCCAAGGTCCCCTCCGGCCTATTTCTCCAGAACTACTTTAGCATGCTAAAAATCCCAAGCAGTTTCCTGAGGCAGCCATGACCTTCTCATAGATTGCTCCCTACTTTCTACCTGGAGTCCTACTCTCCTTACTGCTGTTGCTTCGCCTCAGGTGACAGCCTTAACGCAAAGGATACTTTCTTAAAGAAGCTTTTGCATTCGATTCCTCTCAGTCTTCTAACCTCTCTGCCCCTACAGGAGAACAGTGAAGCCAGGTCTCCATAATGACATATACCATGTTGCATCAAGATTATTTTGGCTCTATTAAAAAAAATTTTAATAAGGCCTCACTTAGGGTTTTATAATTCATCTGCTTAACCAGTTCCTTCATCCTAGTTGGTGGGAGTGGGAAGAAACTTGACAAAGGGGGTTTGGGCAAAGGGAGGAATGGGAGTGAGGGCAGGCAGGAAAAGACAAAGGAAAGGAGAAGAAAAAGGAGAGGAAAAAAAGAAGGGACAACATCAAAAACAAAACACTAAGAAAGAAACTTTTTAAAATATGCAAAATTTCACACCTCAAACAAAACATTACTGGGAGAAATTAAAGATGATGAGAAAAATGGAGACAGACACTATGATCATACATTGAAAAAATTCATCCCATTAAAATATCAATTCTCCCCAAATCAATCTACAGATTCAACTCAATCATCCCAATCATAATCTCACCAAGTTTCTTTACATAGAAACTGAAAAGCCTAAATTCTAAAATATATGTAGAAATGCAAAGAAATGAGAATATCCAATGCAATCTTGAAAAGAAAAAACTGGAAGACTATACCTAAACTTAAAGGCTTTCTAGAGCTTTTATAATCAAAATACCGTGGTGCCAGCATAATGACCAACAAACACATCAATGGGACATGATGGAGCCCAGAGATGGACCCACACACATATGGTCAGCTGACTTCTACAAAGACATCAAACCAATCCAATGGCAAGAATACATTTTGTTTTCTTGATGATCAGCACTAAAACAACCATATCAAAATTTTGGGGAAAAAGAACCTCAAGCCCTAACTCACACCATGAAAAAATAAGATAGATCATAGGCTTAAGCATAAAAATTAAAAATATAAAGCATTTAGAAAAATGTTCAGAAAAATACACAGATCATTTTTTAAAGGTATAGATTTCTTAGAAAAGCCCTGTCTTTAAAAAAACAAAAAAACATTTGTGTAGGATGTCTTAAAAGCTCCCACTGACTAGGTTTGGGACACAATTTGAATGTGAAAATGGATAATGACAGTAATGTTGGAATTTGTTAGAAAAATTAAAAATTCTAAGACAGCAAAGTTATATTGTAAAAACAGACAGGAGTGAGGAAAATTTCAGATAAAAATGTAGAACAGATGAAATTAGAAAAATCAACAGTTTGCAACTTCCAGTGTAGCTGATTGTTTTACGTAAAGATCACTAATGGATAACAATTGTTTAGAAGTTTTGGGGGAATATGACCTTCATAGTCTCAAAGTATTATCTCAGATTATATAATAATTTAATTTGGTATAATATATCTTCACAGTGGAGAGATCTAGTACACAGTAGCTGAACCAAATAATCCAATAGCATCACCAATGCTAGAACAAGCTGACAACAAGTGTCCTTTATTGTGTTGTAATAAATATATAACATCAATTGATGACAAATCCCCGCCAGCAATGTTTAACCTAAATATAGTCATAAGGAAATAAATAAACATAGTACATATTACATTCTACAAAACAACTATCCTGGACTCTTTATACAGAAATCAAAGTGGTAAAAACCAAAACAACAAAAACATAAAGTGTAATGATGTGAATACTCTTCCAGTTGAAAAGGGCACAAAGAGAAAAACATCAAATTCAATGCATAAGCCTGGATGAAATCTTGAATTAAAAAAAGAAAAGAAAGAAAAGGGTACAGAAGACAATTGAGGAATTGATTCTAGTTTTATACTCTGGTTATCTAGAAGAAAGCCCTTATTTTTAGCAGACACAGTACTGACCTTTACACAACCTGTTTTAGGACTCCACATTTATCTAGAAATTAACAGCAATGATTTAGGAGGTTTAAGGAGAAAAAAATAAATGTTAGGGTGTTTCTAAGTCAATACTCTAAGAAACAACAATTTACTTTTCAAACCCAAGTATACTCTTTCAGTCACTTGATTTCTAAGTAATCTACTTCCTATAGCAATATTAAAAGCTATTATTGAAATTTTACTAGACTTTTAAGGCAGGGAAATATTAAGATTTAAAGATAGCTGGGTAAATGCATATCAATGTTTTCATAATTTATGAGACGAATTTAAAAAATACATCAAGAAGCTGAATCTGGATGCGTACTGTAAGATTTTTAGAACTGCACTCGAAAATGTGTGAAAATTCAAAGGTTGCCAAGAACATATCACATCTACTTCACATACTCTACAAATACTGAACACTGTGGCAGATCTCAAGCAAACTCTTCTCTCAAATATTGTTACAAATACCAAGTGCACAGCTTTGAGGTCATGAGGAGCTATGCATCTGTATGTGACCCATATTAAGCCATAAGATTAAAGCCATCAGTTTGGTTACAACATGTGTTTTCTATGGCAAATGTTTATGTATTTCTTTGTTTAGTAATTTCTAAATTATACCTGAAATAAATTTAAAAAGCATAATGCAAATTTGCAGTGGTTTTTTTTTTTTCACATTTCATCACATACTAATAATGCATCTTATCTCTTGGATACATGAGACCCCTGTTACGATGTTTTGGCCTGCGGAGGGTTAACAAAACCAAAGAATCTCCCACCCTTACTGAGTTTTTTCCTACAGAGAAGAGATAGTGGATAAGCAAAGAAAGTCTGGGAACACTGTCATTTTACACTCAGTGGTCAGGATGATGTCACTGAGAAGGTGGCACAGCACTGCAGGGAAGTGTGGGGCGTGGTTGGCCGTGGCCATCAGGAGATGACAGCAGTGAAGTTAACTGGCTACAGGTTGACAAAATGGCAGGAGGCCAGCACAGCCAGTCATGTTGGGTGGTACAGATGATCTGTTAACTCCTCCACTCTGCTGCAGGAGTCAACAGCCTGGCAGCCAGTTATCCTCCCAGTGCCAGTGAGTCCAGTGGGTGGCATGATACAGCTGCACCTTATCACTAGTTCAATGGCAGCCTCTCCCAAGCTGGGCCCTGGGGAACACGAATGTTATTAGATCGGTGTCTCTCCTTTTTCCCAAGTTGCTGGTATGTGGTCCAGAGAGCCTGGAACATCATCAGGGTCTCCAAAGCTACCTTCCTCCATTTCTTCTCTCTCTCCATACAATGATTAGCCTCCTAACAAATCTTTTCTCTTCATATTGATAACGTGGCTTTTTTTCCTCTTTCTTGCTTAGCTTTAATTCCTATATTCAAAGATTTTGTTCAAAGCTCACCTAGAAACTCCATTGTCTTAATTTTCCAAGTCACAGAAGCTATTCATAACCCCATTTTCCACAGGAGAAAAGTAAGGTCACCTGCACAAGTACAAAAGACAGATTTTTGTTTGCTGACTGTCCATTGTTTCTAGAACTTTTTCTTGTTCTCACGGAACAAAACCTACTTTTATCTTTCCCCAAAATCAGAATAGTGCTGTATAAAATACCTGTTGGCTAGTACAGAGTAACATTTCTCTGTTAGCTCTTATTTTTGCCAATTCTGACACATCAAGTTTGTCAACTGTCAGCAGACAGGCACTCAGAGGAAGCTTGCTGCTCCTCAGTGCACATACAAATATGCCTGTGAAATTTACAGCTTGCTCTAGGATATGTTACCAACCTCAGCAATAATGGAGCTGAGAATCCTATTACTATCTATACTGGTGGTGGTCCCTCAATTAAGAATCTTAAACTATCTTCCAAAGCATATGAGGATGTCTCTGTATCACACAGTGGCACTTCTTCCATACTTATTACTGCAAAGAACACTCAAACAAATGCTGTCACCTCCCAGCAAAGAACTGGACATCTCATGGGTCTAAATCTGAAAATCAACAGAGTTCAAGAGTGATGAGACTGCTGCTCACTAAGGAGTCACAGAAAGGTGGCTGAAAGGATATTTCAGTAACTTCTTTCAGTAACTATCTTTCCACTCAAAGATTAGAATAAAGACCATGCTTATCTCATTTTCTTCATAGGCCTCCCCAGACGTGTCTTCTGTAATCCTGAGAAAACAGAAGCTGAATTCCAAGAAGGTGGCTGGTGAGTAGTCAGCAAAGCTAACAAGGCTATTCAGGGGCATGCTGGGTTTCTTCCTTTTTTATTTTTTTTTGGGGGGGTACTTTTAAAAGTTTTTTATTGGTACATTTTAGAAACACATAACAACATTCATCATAGGAAATTTGTACTTGCACATGATATATCTTGCTTCTCTTTTCCCATTCCTCTCCCCTCCCTTTAACCTCTCTTTTACAAAACCCCTAATTTTCAAAAGTTGTTTCCGTATTTTTCTCCTACTTTTTCCTGTCCCTTCTTTCCTTCCCCCCTCCCCCCTCCCTTGTTCTGCTTCTCATTTGAACATTTTCTTCCCATTTCCCAATATCTATTATACATTTTGGTCCTTATTTACACTTTCAGTTTCTCAAACCAGAGGAAAAATACAGTATTTAAACATGTGTCCTATTTATTTCACTTCAGAGTATGGGCTCAAGGTGTTCCCATTTAGTGAGAAATGTCTCAAGCTTATCCTTCTTTACAGCAGAGTAGTACTCTATTGCATTAAAAAAAACCCCACATCTTCCTTAACCATTCATTAGTTGATGGGCATTTGGGCTGTTTCCAAGATTTAGCTATTACAAACCATGCCACTATAAACATGGGTGTGCATATATTGCTGTGGTATGATGCTTTTGATTCTTTTCGGAAGATATTCAGCAGGGGAATAGCTGAGTCCAATGGGACCTCTAATCCAAGTTTTTTGAGGACTCTCCACACTGATTTCCACAGTGGTTGCACCAGTCTACACTCCCACCAACAGTGGAGAAGGGTTTCTTTTTCCTCACAGCCCCGCCAGCATTTGTTATTGGTTGATTTCTTGATAAAAGCCATTCTTTCTGGAGTTAAAAGGAATCTCAGCATCGTTTTAATTTGCATCTCTCGAATGACCAGTGATGTTGAATACTTCTTCATATATTTATTTGCCATTTCAACTTCATCTGAGAAGTGTCTGTTCATTTCAAATGTCCATTGTTGGACTGGGTCTTTAAATTTGGGGGACCTGATTTTGAGTTCTTTATATATTCTATGTATTAGTCCTTTGTCTGAGAAACAGCTGGGAAAAATTTTTTTCCACACTGAGTTGTCTCTTCATTCTGTTAGTGGTTTCTTTTGCTGTGCAAAAACTTTTAAATAAGAAGAGATCTCAGTTGCTGATTCTTTGTGATATTTCCTGTGTGATCAGGGTTTTGTTCATAAAGTCTTTACCTACACCAATGTCTTCAAGAGTTCTGCTTATCCCATCTTTCAGTAGACTTAGTGATTCTCGTTTAATATTTAAATCTTTGATCCATTTCAGTGTTCATTTAGTGCATGGTGAAAGATATGTGTCTAGTTTTAATATTCAGCATGTGGAAAGCCAGTTTTTCAAGCACCATTTATTAGAGAGGCTTTCTTCCAGTAAATGTGTTTGGCTTTTGCTATTCTAGATGTCTTCTGGTTCCAAATGAATTAGGATTGTTTTCTCTAATTCTGTAAGATATGCTACTGTATTTTGATCAGGATTTCATTAAATCTGTGTAACAATTTTGAAAGTATGGCCATTTTTACTATTTTGGTTCTTCCAACCCAAGAACAAGGGATATCTTTCCATTTTCTGATATCCTCTTCGATCACCTTTTTCACAGTACTATAGTTTTCAATGTAAAGTTCTTTTACTTCCTTCCTTAGATTGATTCCTAGGTATTTCACTTTTTTGGGATGCTATTGTGAAAGGTGTGATTTCTCTAATTTCTCTCTCCATGAGTTTGTTATTTGTGTACAGGAAGGCTACTGAGTGTTGACTTTTATCCAGCTACACTGCTGAATGGGTTTCTTTTCATTCAACAGGAGACTTTTTTTCTGCAAGGTGGAAGATAAGGGTTCTTGAAAATGTTACTCCTGTTGACAGAGCCATCTTCTATTCCTTTTGGAGCCTCTATATGTAGTGGAAGGGGCATTCTGATAGCAGTGCTAGGGAAGATAAGGCATTAACTGCCCCTGGAGTCGCTTGAGACTAAGTTTCTCTTTCACAAAGTAAAGTGGGTTAATAAAAGGAGGAGCCATTCACTTTTAGGCCCAAGAGTATCTACTGACACAAGCTGTACAGTATATGTTACCTCCTATACTGTCATAGTCAAAGATGGTACATGGATCCAAAGGGGAGTCCAGATCTCTGCCTTAGAGGAAGATCTGCAGTCCAAAGCTTACTGCATACAACAGGCAGGGAGTGTCAACCTCAAAATCTTGAGGTTTCAATTTTAAAAAACACCAGTACTCTTTTTCTCATTTCATTAGAATTTCTAGGTAGTTATATAGGGAACTAGACCCTCAAGAGATCAGCATCAGATGCAATTTCCAGCATAGCTTGTGCTTCAAAAACAAAGGCCGTAACTATTAAGACTCAGTGCACTACATGCTAATAAAACCCAGAACACAGACTGTGCTGCACGACCTAATAATGAAAACAGCTTGGAGTATGTGTTTCAGAGGCAGAGAGTATCACAAAAATGGCAGGATCTCTTTTTTTTGCAGTACTGGAAACTGAATCCAGGGCCTTAGCACTGAGGTACAATCTCCAGTCTCTCCTCTTTCTTTCTTTTCTTCCTTTCTTCCTTTCTTCCTCTCCTCTTGTTTTGAAACAGGGTCTAAGTTAAATCTCATAGGCTGACCTTGAACTTGTGATCCTCCTGTCTCAGCTTTGGACAGTGCTGCAATTATAGGCACATATCACTACAACTGGCTGCAGGATTGCTTTAAATTCACAAGGTTCTCAATAAAGGATTGAAATAAGTACCATTCTCTGAAAATTTGACCTGACATAATTCAAAAAGAGATAAGAAACTACAAAATAAAAAATCTAAAAGTAATGAAAATACAATGATATATACGCACTACCTGTAAATATGATTTTATTAAGGTTTACTATTGTATTATTACAAGTTTTATTATTAAGAAAATACACTAAATGTAACTGCTGCTGGCTCCAAACATTTGTAATTGGTGACAAATTCAGTCACCTTATTATCTTTCACCAGTTTCCTTCACTGTATTCTCAATCACGTCTCATCACATTACTCCAACAATCCAGTCTTACTCACTCACTTCCAAAATATTCATTTCTCTGCTCAAAACATCATTTCTCTTTCTCAATGCTCCAGCTGTGCCTACCATTTTTAGTTCCCTTAGACAGGTTTCACCATTTATGTCTTTGCTGTAATTCTCCCCGTGCCGAGGATGCTTTTTCCTCTACTACTAAATTATGAACAGAGATAACAAGCCTGGTCAGTGTTCTAGGAAGCTTCAGGATCACTTCCTCAATGAAACTTTTGCTGACCCCTCTGGTGCTGTGGAGTGGATATCCCCTACAACCTTCAGGTTGAGTGTGACCCTAAAACATTCGTGTGTTGGAAGCCTGGCCTGATGACACAAGACTAGAAACCTTAAGAGGTGGGACCTGGCCACTGCAGGTACCAGGAGAGACTAATGTAGTTCTCATGGGACCTGGGTTAGCTCTTCCAAGGGCAAAGTGTTATAAAAGACCAAGTGTGGCCCTTGAATTTTGTGTGTCATCATATGATCTCTCATTTCTATATATTGCTGTTTCTCCTTCTGCTCTTCTCCTAGGCTGTACACAGCCAAGGTGGCCCTCATCCAAATCCAGACTCATGGAGCAGCTGGCTTTGAGTTTTCAGGCTCCAAAACTGTTAGCTAGATAAAGTTCTCTCCTTTCCTCCTTCCCCATTATGTCTTCTGTCTTTTTTTTTTTTTCCAGTACTGGTGATTGAAACCAGGGAACATGGTACTACGTCCCCAACAGGGTCTTGTTAAATTGCTCAAGCTGGTGTGGAACTTTCCATCCTCATGCCTCAGCCTCCCAAGTAGCTGAGATGACAGGATGCACTACCACACCCAGCTCAACTCTTTTCTTACAGAATACTCAACTTCACGTTATTTTGTTGTAGTAAAAGAAAGCAGACTAATAGTCATTATGTACATTCCATATTTTTAAGAGCACCTATAAGCTCTTAGAGAATACTTCTATATCCTCAGAACCTAGAGAAACACCTGGCATGTGTCAAGCATTTGATTTGTTTGTTAAATTCCTGAATTACAATTATTACTGTATGAAAGTATAGAGTCAGAATGCTTGCTAACTAAACTCAAACAAGCTTACACATGTACTGGAGTTTTAGCATATTATACTGAATAACCAAGAAAACTCTGAGTTACTAGACTTGACAACAGAATAAAAATGTCCTAACCATCCTGAATTAACTAGATCGATCATCTTTCTAATATATTTTAAATGCTATATAGGGTAGTCACTCTAATAGCACACTACAAAAACTGACAAAAATGGATGGAAAAATACAAATAAATCACTATATGCGGGAACCCACATGCCTAAACAAATGCACATATTTATTACATATCTACCACATAAAACTCTATGCTGCTTGCTATAGGAGAAAAGATACGGAAAAGATATGGTTCCTGTCCTCCTTTCACAAAGGAGTTAACAGATTCACATTAATAATCAGACAAAAATCTAACACAATCTTAAGGCAAAAAAGACTGAATGTCAGCTCTCTGAGACCAAAACCGGTCTCAGAAACAGGTCTTCATGAAAAAGCTGGCCTTGGAATAATGAAGAGCTGTTATGTTCCAAGGAAGGGGTACACTGGAGCAAACTACAATCAGAGAAGCACACACAAGTAAGTGTGCAAACAGTAAGTGGTCCTGAAAGACCTCGGGTGGGGGAACCACAGAAGTATGTGGACAGACAACAAAGGGCTCTGAAAAGCCAGCAAGGTGCTGTGAGCTTCACTTCCACACCAAGGGTACACAGGCTCAGCTGAGGCAGCCAGGCTCCTCAGGACCAGGAAAACATCAAAGGGCAGCAAGGGTTCACAGCTTCTGAAAAGCTGGCAGAGAGCCTCTCTGTTCAAAGAGAGTTAAACACGGGCTCCATGGTTACTGGCTGCAAACACAATGACTTATGGTTGTGGTTTTGAGGGCATAGGTGTTGAACTCTAGTCTGTTTTCTCAAAATCCTATGAGATATTTAACACTTAGACGAGTGGAGGTCATGAAAGAAAAGGTTATGAAGTTTTCTTTTCAAAGTTATGTAGTCTGAATTGTCTGCACTGAGCAGCAGAGCAGTAAAATTCAGTTCTCAGGCTCTTCTGGTTTAAAAGAACACAAGACAAGCCTTCCTAGTCTGGAAGGCCTACCTGCCCACCCTCATTTCCACTTTGTGCCCTGCATTCAGAATCAACCTCAATAACTCCATCAAATGACTGCACATTTTCCCAGTCGCAGTGCTGCACAGTCCACACACAAAAGACTGCAAACCCAACACTGGGGCCAAATCTTGCCCGTATAAAGGGGATGTATTTGTTTGCTGGCTTGAATATTTTTCTAAACATGGAATTAGTTGTCCATATGAAAAAATTTCACATAAATGAAATCCAGACTACAGTACTTACTTCTCTTGAAAAATTTGGCAATACTCACCAGTTGACCAGTTTGCCATCAGCTACTTAAATTTCTTTCAGTCTTCCCTGGTCCTTTTCACAGGGTCTCTGGACCTCCAGTAGCTGGTGGTCAGTCAGAGGGGACAATGTTGCTGAAGGCTCACCAGAGCACTGTCTGGTTTCACATGCCAGTACTGCTGCTAAGGAGCTGTGTGTAATCTTGGACAAGTTACTTAACCTCTCTAAGTCTCTTTTGCAGAGTTTAATATTGCAACCTAACTTCAAGGGTTGTTATGGAGAACAGTTTACATAAAACATTGGTTCTCGGTGGAATACAGGAGGAGGGGTAAGGAGTGGCCACCCACTCCCAGTCTCAGTGCATTTGGCAATGTCTGGGGGCATGAGAGGAGCTGCCATTGGCATCTAGAGGCTAGAGGCCACAAATGGGCTTTCTAAAGACTCTACAATGCACAGAACAGCCTCTACAACAAAGACTTTTCCAGCCCAAAATGTCAATTGTGCTGAGGAAGAGAAACCCTTAACACACAGCCCATAGCTCCAGGAATAGACACAGTCTTCTCTACTATCAGCAATGCCCAAAGCAAGTCCTGGCTGGTGCCACGACTTCAGGTGGAGAAACTTCTAACACTTCAAGAGCTCCTTGTTACCTCTCATTAATTTAACATACCCTGAGAACAGAAAAAGGTACTTAAGTTGTCTGGTTCTGTATCATTAATTTAACGAGCAAGTGGTTAATTTAAAAATAATTATGGGATATATTTTTTGGAAACAAAAAGCAAGTGAGAATATACTATCGTGAGCAAAAATTCACAATAATTAAAAATAATACTGTCCTGGAAAATGTAGGACATGGAAACCATAAGTGCTGCAGCTTAAGACAGTCCAAGACCAGTAGCTGGAGTGTAGCTCCATGGTGGGGCACTTGACTCATATCCACAAAGTCCTAGGTTCAAGGCTGCCATTCCCATCGCTGAAGAAAAACAAACAAACAAACAAACAAACCAGGCTAAATTCCTCCAAATTCCAGATTTAATACAATAAGAATGCTCACTATTCCCAAGATATATTTTTAGAAAATTGTGACTAGAAGGTAAGTTTTAAATTTAAGAATACTAAACCTAATGCCTGTCCAGGAAGATCTTCCAGGGTTAAATAGCTCAGTGTCAAAGATTCTTGGTGAGAGTTTAGCTTTGATCTTGATTGACAGTAAGAAATACTGTACATTCCAGATCCAGGTCAACTCACAAACAAGGCAAGCAAAACAATGAAAAAGGCCCAAGCTGTGCTCATACGTCATTTAAGAGGCTGCCTGAGATTCTAACATGGGACATTAGAATCACAAGCTTTTGCTGCTAGAGCTGGAAGTAAGAGCCAGGCCTCTTAGCCCAGCACTACAAGGATCAAGGGCCCCCTGGGCTCATCTCTCTGGCCTCAGTGTTCTCAACTCTCATATTCAAAACTGAAAATTGCTATTGCTATTGTCCAGTACCACAAGTACAGGGAACACTGATTTTTATTTGTGACCATGTACCTATCAGGGCTTAAATGTGAAATGTTCCCCAAAGACTCAGGTACTGAAGGCTTGAATCCCCAATGCAGCAATGTTCGGAGGTGGCATCTAGAAAGGTGACTGGATCATGAGTGTTAATGATTAGTCTATTGATGAATCATAGCTTAAGGGGCTCTTAGGTAATAGGGTCCAGCTGCAGGAAGTAGGTTAATGAGAGTGTGACTTTAAAAGCTGTATCTTGTTCTTGGATCCTCCTTGACAATCCTACCCTCTCTGCTATCACCAAGTGAACATCTTTCTTCTACCATGCCCCTCAGCCATGATGTTTCTGCCTTGCCAAGGGTCCCAAAGCAATGAGAGCCACCAACCACAGACTGAAATCTCTGAAACTGTGAACTAAAGTAAATCTTTATTCCTTTATGTCATTTTTTTCAGGTATTTGGTCATAAGAAAGTAAAGGTGACTAATACATTGCCCCCAATATTTGCAGTAAAAAAAAAAATTTATGTTCCAAGAAAGAGGGTCGATTGAATCAAAGCCAAGAAAAGCCTAACAGTGCCTCTCTCAAGGATGAAGTAATAAATGTGTAAATAAAAAAGAGGGCTCTACAATCTACAAAAAAAGCACTGTATGTATAGCACACATTGTTAAGTCTTTTAAGCTCAAGTAAACAGACTAGAAAACTCAAGCATATACTAGGGCACTGTCAAAGATCCCAAGAATGTGAAACTGCTTTGCAGAGAAAGACTCCAAAAAGTGCTATAGAAGGAGAAAGCTTCCCTTAAAGAGACTCAAGGAATGTTTTATGGAGAAAGTCCAGCATTTGAGTGGATTTGGTGAGACAGAACTTTGACCAGCTGGAGTTACCATCCAACTTGTGTTCCAGGGAGAGCACAAGTTATGGCACTGCAAGGAGAAAGCTCAAAGTAAAGGCCAGGAGTCCGGTATGGTGCACTAGGTTCCAGGTAGAAGGACAGCACTATAATGTGAGGTCAACTCATGAGGCCTGGAGTTTTAGAATATAAACATCAATTACATAAACAATCCTAACAGAGCTACTCAGTCAAAATACCTAGTTTTAATATTTTGGCTTAAAGAGCAAAAGCTGCCTTTTGTCTAAATCTAAGTATCTTTCAACATTTAAGAAAGCAGGTGCTAATTCCATTAATTTATTCTAATTTGACTAATGAAAAAGACTGATGGCTGGTCAAGATGGCTGGTCAAAAAGCCATCCAGAAAGTAAATTAATCTGTTTATTAGACTGTTATTATTCATATATTACAATCATAATTACTAAAATAAGCAAATCTTAGAAATAATGGCTACTTTTAAAATTTAGGACAATGTAAACTATTTTTCAACCATAGAATTTATCAATTCATTGCTACTTACAGTCGAAATATAATATATTGCTAACAAAGAGAAATTATATCATAGAGCTGACATAAGGACTTCCTCAATTTTAGTAAGAAACTCCACTTGCCAGAAACTCTGAGCCAGCAAACTGCAGGCAATACAATATTCCTTACTTCTGAGCATAAGGTCAAGGCTGGGAAAATAATAACAAATTTTAAATCTATTCTGAACACTTCTGAAATTAAAAAATATTAAAAAGTCATTTTGAAACCACAGCTTCTTGCCAACAAAAACCAAGGATTCATCCAGAGAATTTATACCAACTCATTGTTCAGAAAAATGTAGGAAAATAGAGCATTATTTTAGCTCAAGAGGAAGCATTGCCTATCTTTTTAAAATGATCTTTTATGAGTTTATATGTAGTACATTCTAGATATTGAAACATTATATTTTTCACTACACAGATGATTCTTCTATGGGACTTTCAAGAAAGAAATACAGGTAATACACCCATACACACACAGCTGAAAATCAGCGGGGTGAAGAACTGGCACCAGTCTGGCCACTGCTTGAGTTATATTTTGTAAATCATTAAACTCCTCTGGGCTTCCACAGTCCCACCACTAAACTGAGAGGGTCAAATAAAAGGATCTCTAAAATGCCACATCATGCAACAAATGTTAAGTTCGAGCAGGGGAGAAGGAAGTGGTGCAGAATGAAGTGGACTTTGGAGGAAGGGTAATGAGTTCCATCAGTACTAGCTCAGTGGCCTTAAGTACAGATTTCCTTCTCTGTTGATAAGGTTTAATATTCACCTCTGCAAGAAGCTGGAAGGATGACAGTGTACGCAATGTACCTGGAAGACTGTAGGCACTAAACAAAGGCCGACAAGCAACCCTGGTCAGCAATCAAGCTCTAATGGAAAAGGATAATCTATTTAACCATGCAGCTTCCTAGAACCTGGCTTGGATAGAACAGGGACTGACTGCTAGAGTCTTCCAAAAGGAAAGCAGGTAAAGATAATATTGGAGAAGAGTTGACGATAAGCAAGGGCTTTCAGTGCTGCACATAACAACAATGAAATGGAAAATCAGTGGACGGGATTCCACGCTGAAAGAAAGAAGACGGTTTTTCATTAAGAAGACCCCTAGAGGAGGAATATACACACATTTTATAAAAATATACGTATATACATACGATGAATTACTGCAATGATTTTGTAACCAAAATAAAACAGAAAGCTGGTTAGAGTATGAGTGCCTCTGAATGAAAACAGGAGGGCTTTACAGTACACAAATTATCTTTTTTAACCTCTCAGAATTCCCAAAAGGGATACAGATGATGCAACACCTGTCCACCTCTCCAGTGTCACCCAGGACCACTGTTCCTCAACCTCACTCCCCTCTAGGCTAACTCTGCTCCCGCCATACTGGCTTTCCTCCATCCCTGAACACTCCAAACTAATTCTCCCTTTATCTCCTGTGCATTGTTACTAGAAACTTCCAGCAGATCTCCCCACAGCCGACTCACTCCACACACCAACACCTCCTCTGGAAAGTCTTCCCTGATGACACCCAAGCTCCTTACCCCTGTGATCTCTTTTCTAGTATTTATGACCTTAAATTACTTTTTAGCTTCCATGTCCAATGTATCTCCACCAAAATGTAAGGCATTTGAGGGCAAGGAACTTAGGTAAACTATTCAGTACTCAGTTTCCAAAACCTAAATCAATTACAGTGACACAGAGATTCATCAGATAAACTGCCCAATGAATAAATTCAAATGATAACAATCAGCATTCTTCTAGGAACATAAGAGAAAGTCCTCAGGAGCTGTTTTAATCATTCCTTTAATGCAGTTTTCTACGATACAATAATTCAATCTTAAAAAGTCCATGTTTGAGAAAAGTGTTTCTTGACAACACAAAACATATGTACATATCATTCTGCATATGGTACAGCGGACATTTTCACTTCAAAAGCACAAATCGCCCACTATCTTATTGACTCCACAATAAAGCAAGGATACCACAAGTTGTTTTCTTTCATCAAATCTTGCTTTGAGAAAGAGGTGGATGGGTAGAAGGAATAAAGATGGGAATTATTTTTCAGAACTCTTCGACTGGACTAATTCCAATGTACTTAGAAACTAAATCTGCCTTTGTTACCTTCCTAAACATATCCAAAGTATTACTGATTCAAATGGATTCAAGGATTCAATGATCCATCCACGAAACAGAAGATAAATGATATAGTGAACAATTCCCTTTTTAAAAGAATTCCAAGTTCCATGCTTTCAACTTATGTTTGAACTAAAAGAAAATAAAAAAATAAAAAACGTTTTTTAACTCAAAAACAAAAGCATACTAATGAGACAAAAAAAAAAAATGGCACCTTGACTGTGCAAAGTGAATGGAAACCATTGCCAGGGCATTCATGAGTCATGCTTTGATTTTTATTTTGTTTTGTTGTGAACATGATGTTTTTCGATGAATGTGCCAGGATAACCCACGCTTCGGCCCTAGTCGTCATTCTCGATCGCTGAAGAGGGCCCCCAGCCTCCTCAGGGTCCACAGGAAGGAGGAAGGGGACCCCACTTACTGCACCCATCCCTAAACCCCCAGCAAAAGGAGGCACAAGGCTCAGTAGTCTGACTTCTCTTCTGCATCCTTCCTGAATAGAGCCGCCGCGCCCTCCCACTGCCCCCAGGCTCCCAGAATCCGCACAAGAAACGCACCGCCGCGTTGCAGCCTCCCTAAAGTGACCTCATCCCGGGACTCAGTTTTCCCACCTGTCAAATAGGGCGAACAAAAACACAGCGTACCTCTTCGGGTGGGTGGCTCCGGGCCGGCAGCCCCAGCCTGGCCCGGAGACTGCGGCTCCACAGCAGCGCCCGCCTGGGCCCTGCGGGAGGAGGGGCGGGGCGCGACAGGGCGGACCCAGATCAGAATCCGGCCCAGAAGGCACGCTCAGACGATAGCCCTCAACCAGCCGCCCGGCCTCCGTGAAGACCTTCTCGCGACGTCACCACGCTGACGTTGACGCAGGGCGGCCGCACCGCGCTCTGCGACCAAAGATCAGGCTGAGGCGGAGCAGACCCTAGTGGACCTAGCCTATTGGTGAAAGGGCTTGTCAATCATCTATTGACCTGTAAGTGGCGCGGGGCAGGAGGGAGAAGGCGGACTGCACTACATTGAGGAATGGGAGTTGTGGGAGTCTAGTGCGGGGTTTGGGGTCCCTAAGAAGCTTGTACTTTCCTGCAATTAGTGTTACATGGTTTCATTAGCTTCTGCTTCCTCCTTGGTCATTCTGCTTCTCCTGCTGTCCGGCAGTCACTTGGGGTTTTAGGCTCAAGCTCGTGGAAAATAACCATGAAGACGGATGTCTGGGCTTCTGGGCGCCTCCCCTTGAATTCTCTGGTAGTGAAAACACAGGGCATGACATTTCTGTGACGGGATCCACGCTCAGTGTCCCCTCCACTTATGAATTCTCGACTGCCATGGGCCTATTTAGGAGACCCTTTCTCTGTGCTCCTATTGCATAACATCTTGCATAGTACATCTTATTATATTTGTGTCTTTTCCACGATATTGGGCATCATTTATCTGTTTCTTCAACAGATACTAGTTATGTCATTTTGTCTTGTTTGATAACTGCAGATTGAAATCAGGGCCTTCTCACTGAGCGACATTCCCAGCGCTTTTTCATTTTGAGCCAAGGTCTGACTACCTTGCTCAGCTGCCCAGGCTGGGCACAAACTTTTATTGCTTCAGGCCCCCAGAGAGTTTTAAAGGTATAGAGGAATGCAATGAAAATTCTCCACATCCTAGTTTCTCAGTCAGGCAGTTTACCTCTCAGAGGCAGTCAGTGTTATTATTTGGATATCCTTCCAGAGTCATTCTAAGTGCTATTATAAATTTCAAACTACACAAGTACAAAATATCCATGCAAAAAATTTTAAACATTGCAAATGAACTTCTCAGATACTAATTACAAACCCAGTCCTTAGATAATGGCTCCAAGTTCCTGTGCAATTGTAGGTGTAGAAGTTGCGTTTTACACTCAGTGATGAGATCTTTACATATCTATGTGATGTAAATCTACCTCATTCTTTTAAAATGCCTTGTGGTAGTCCTCAGAACACACACACACACACACACACATACACGTGTTAATTTACCACTTTCCTACCTCTGACATGTAGTTTGTTTTATTATTATTATTATTAAAAATAATGCTACCTTAAACATATGTGTAGGTGGTTTTTTGTACTTATGTCCAAGTATCCTCTATAGTGGATCGTAGAATATACACATTTTCAGTCCTACTAGATTTCCCTGATTGATTAATCCTAAGTAGTTGTTACAATTTATTTTCCTACCACTAGTATTTAAAGATTCCTTTTCCTGCATCCTTGCCAAAATTGATAAAATAAAAATTTTTAAGTCTAGAAGTGTAATAATCTTTAGGGTATATTTTGGTGACAAAGTGAACCAACTTGTGTAACTGTCTCCCACTGCAAGATGTGAAATGTTTACCTCCTGCTCGGTCTCAGTGCATCTCCACACATAAATAGCCATTCTTCCAAATACTACCACCAAAATTAGTTTTGTCTTTTTTCAAGCATTTATAGAAACTCAGAGTATGTATTCTTTTGTGGCTCTTTTTGCTTAATATTATATTTTCAAGATTGATCTATATTAAAGAATGTAATATTTATTCACTTTTATTTTTGTATGTAATTACAAACATACTTTATTCTACTATCTTTGATACCAAGCTAGCGTTTGGGGTAACTACCAATGATGCTGATATAAATATTCTTGTACCTAACCCTTAATGTCCTTAGTTACACATTTAATTTTGGTATGTTTCCAGGAATTGTATTATTGTACCAGGGAAAGAATATGGATAGTTTTTCTGTTTTACCAGTTTACATGCCTACTAGCAATGAATGAAAATTTATTTGACTTTCATCTTTAAAAATTTGATTTTTCAGTTGTATTTTGTGTTCTCCTTCCTTCAACCTTCTTTTTTAATATTACATATTCTGGTGAATATATAGCTTATCACATGGTAGATATAATTTGCATTTTCTGGATGACAAAATCAGTTTATATGTCTTTATGCCATTTGGGAATCCTCTTTTGTAAAATGCCTGTTTAAGTCTTCCACTCATTCATTTATTAGGTTTCCTGTCTTTTTCTTACTGAGTTCTAATCCCTGTCTATATCCTCAATATGAGTTCTTTGTCAGATATACATACTGATGAATTTTTTATGCTGTGGCTCACCTTTTCATACAAAATTCATCTTTGATTTATTAACATCTTCTCTAAATCAATACCTTTTCTAATTCCTGGGTAATATAAGGAATTTAAAACAATTCAGTTTTGTATAGATGTTTTCAGGTATTTTATTTTCATTAAGCCTAGCAAAATATTTTACTGTGTACAGACAATATTTATTTATTTTAACCCATGTATTTATTATTTCCATTACTTCTTACATTTCTAGGACTACATTTGCCATTATTTTGTTCTTTATTAAGTTTTAGAGCAGGTCTTCTGGTGACCAACAGTTCTCCTAGATATCTAAGATAAGATACTGAGGCTTCACTCCTAGCTCCTTTAGGTGTTCTCAGATTGAACTGTTTCCTTTTCACATTTAATCCAGATTTATGGTTATTCATGGTGGAAAGCGGGTCAGTTATAGTCAGTTAACCAAATAGTCAATTATAGCCCAGAAGGGCTTGAGCCTGTGGAGAGGTGTAAATATCGTTTTAGTATATTCTAACCGAGAGCAGTGTATGAGCCCTGTGAAAATACCTGGACCGATATTGGTAAAAATGGCCACACAGGCAACTCCTCTGCTCTGTGCCTCCACAGAAATACTGAAAAAATTAGCAGAAACTGTCAGTATTGCTTTTGCTAGAACTCTGGAAAATGGTCAAAGATTCCTTGCAGTCAAACAAATGCTGAATCAAAAAAATTCAACTTTAAAGTAGTAGGATAGTTCAGAGCATTTTTACTTGACCTTAAACAACCCTGAGCAGGCTCTGTAGAAATCTTGAACACAGGAGCCTATTTTCCCATTTGGGACATTGCTCCCTGAGTTGTGAAAGAACAGAGACCTTCTCAAAAAATCGTATGTGTCTATTGTAGTGTATCTTAGGGTGGCCTGAGGACTGAGGAAAGATGATAATCTTTGTTTTGCCTAACTAGGAACTCAGAGCAGAAAAGCAGCAGGCATTTATCACAAATATTGTAGGACTAATGAATAATCCACAATCACTTGGGTCAAAAGAGTATTGTTGAAGCATCTCACGAAGCATAAAAAGCTTGGGAAGAAATACTGGGGAGAGAGTTTCTTTTGGGAAATAAAGACAGTTCAAAAATACCTGTATATACTGTGAGGTTTCTAAAACCACAGCAATGTTTAAGGCAAGATGCATGTTCAGAAAAGACGTGAGAAGTCAAGCAGGATGATGCACACCTGTAATTCTGGCACTCAGGAGACTGAGGCAGGAGGATTGCCATGAGTTCGAGGCCAGCCAGGGCTATGTAGTGAGTTCAAGGCCAGCATGCACTACAAAGTGAGATCTAACTTCAGTAAAGAAAGGGAAGAAGAATGAAAGAAAGAACGAATGAACATGGGAAGATCTTACGCTTTTACCTGTGGCTAATCTCTTCAATTCTCCAAGAAAACGAAAGGTAGGCAGAGTTATAAATTGCCAGGCTAAGAATAGCAAGAGTGCCAAAGCATGGAATCAATATACAAATTCTAGGACAGGTTTGTGATTTTTGTTTCTCCTTTATTGTAATTTGATTTTTGTTCTTAGATTTTCAAGGAAAACTCTGCCAAATATTAGCAGGATAAAACCTAGTTAAACATAGACTTCAGTAGCTACACATGGCAAATGACATAGCTTAGTGTTAAAGAAGTACTCTAAATCAGAGTCAAGATGCAATATTTGAGAGTAATTTTTATTTTTTATTTTATTTTTTATTTTTTGGTGGAGGTGGAGGGGGAGGATTTGGAATTAAGATCACTGACGGACTAAAGAGATAACAATAGAGAATTCAAAAATCACACACATCAAGTCATTGCAAAAACATCTTATACAAGTCACTAAACAAGTGGACAACTGTCATCCTCTAGAAGCAAACCCTGGAGACAGAAAAAAATTCAGAATTGCCACATTATAAATTTCCAAATTCCCAATATTCAACAAGAGAAACCAAAAAGCAAGTAAGAAGCAGTAAAATATAACTCACTCATAGGAAAAAAGTTTGAATCAGAAGTGCCTCTCAAAGGCTTGCATTTGTTGGATCCCCAGCTTGGTATTTTGGGGAAGTGATGGAAAATATAAGAGATGAGACCTGTAGGAGGTCTCAGAGCATGCCATTGTAAGAGATTGGAGACCCTGGTCTCTTCTGCTTTCTTTCTGTTACTTCTTGGCCATGAGGTGAGCAGTTTTGCTCTGCCATTTACTCCTGTCTGTCTCCTGTTTGCCCAAAGCAAGAGGGCCAGCTGATCATGGGCTGAAACCTCTAAGACTATAAGCCAAAATAACTTTCTTCTTGCTTATAAGATATCTGTAGTGTTTGTTATAGAGATGAAATCTAATACAGGGATCATCTCTAAAAAGGTGCCGACATTTGACTTACAGAAAAAGACTTAAAACAACTGTCATAAATATGCTCAAAGATCTAAAAGAAACCATTGAAAAATTAAACTACAACAATGATGTATACACAAAAGACATATATAAATGGAGATAGAAATTATAAGAAAGAATCAGGTGAAAATCTGCAGTTTAAAGGTACGATAACTGAAATACAAATTTTATTAGGGATTTCTGTATAAGATTTTAGTATATCAAAGAAAGAGTCCATCAACTTGAAGATAGGAATTGAAATTATCGAGAGTCTTAGTTAACTTTGTGTAATTGTAGAAAAACTCCTGAGACAATCAACTTAAAAAGAGGAAAGGTTTACTTTGACTCAGAGTTTCAGAGGATACAGTACACAGATGGCTGGTCCTGTTGCTTTTGGGCCTGTGGGAGGGAGCTCATGGTAAAGAAAGCTGTTCACATCATAGTAGCCAGGAAACTAAGAGAAAGAAAGATGAGCTGGTATTGCAGTACTCCCTTCATGTGCTTGACCCCAGTGACCTATCTTCCTTCCACTATGGCCCACCTCATAGGAGTTTTATCACATCCCAGTAGTGCTATGGTCTAGACAGCCTTCAACACATGATCTTTGAAAAAAATTCAAGATCCAAACTGTAACATTCAGTCTTAGGAGCAGAAAGAATAAAGAAAATGAGCGAAACCCAAGGGATCCATGGTGTATGAACAAGAGTACCAAAATGCACACTACACAAGATGCACAGGAGAACTGAAAGAAAGAGAACATTAAAAAGGAAAAAACCCTCAAGATTTCACAGATTTGACAGAGAAAAAGAGTAAGAACATTTGAATAAATAGAAACCAAAGGAGAACATTATACCAGCCTTATAGAAATAAAAAGGATCATAAAATAATATTATGAACAATTATTCTCTGACAAATTACATATGGAAAAAATTCCCAGAAACACAAATTACCATAAATAAGAAAAAATAGAACAAAAAATATGAACAAATGTATAACAGACAATGAGATTGAATCAATTAAAATATATTTAAATAATCTAACAAAAAGTCAGGACCAACCGACTTCATTGTGAATTCTGAGACATTTAAAAAGTAGCATCGATCCTTGTGAAATCCTTCCACAAAAATTGAACAGGGCACTTCTTAACAAATGATATGAGACTGGTTTTACCCTGATACCAAAGCCAGAAAAGGACACCATAAGAAAATAGTAGACAAATATCTCTTTTAAATATAGATTCAAAATCCTCAACGAATAGCAGGAATTTGAATCCAAGAGCATAGTAAAGAATTATACACCATGATCAAGTGTGATACATCCTCAAAATGCAAGGATAAACATTAAAAAGCTATTGGCGTATACATTATAATAATTGAGTGAAAGAAACAAATCACATGATCATCTCAATTGACACAGAAAAAAATAACAAATTCCAACATACTTTCTCGATAAAACACTTAGGAACAGAAGGGAAATTTCTAAATCCACCAATAATGTAATATTCAGCATTGAAACATACAGTGCTTTAAGATGAGGAAGAAGACAAAAAGATATCCCCTTTCACCATTGCCTTTCAACATTACATGGGAAGTTCTAGTCAGAGCAATTGAGCCACAAAAAGAAATGAAATGCGTACAGATCAGAAATGGCATGATTCTATAAAAAGAAAATCCCAAAGGATCTTACAAAAAATAAAGAGACTAGGGCTAATAAGTTTGTCAAAGTTATGGATACAAGATTGACACACAAAACTCAGCTGTGTTTCTATACACCGATAATAAGCAATCTGAAAAGGAACTTAGTAAAACAATGTCATTTACAAAAGCACACCAAAATAATAAAAGACCTAGGAATAAATGCAATCAACTAGGTTAAAAACTTATATGCCGAAAGCTACAAATCATTAAAGAAACTTAAGAAGTCCAAACTAAATGGAATGATATACCATGATCCTGCGTTTGGAGACTTATAAATGTGACACAGTACTTCTTAAAGCCGTTGTTAAGAAGGCCATTGTCCTCAGGCTGTCTTTGTATTATGATTCCTACATAATAAACTGCAACCTGTGCTCACTTAGTCAGCACGTATACTAAACTGCAACCTAACTCAATACATTAACGTACTGAGACCTAACATAGGGTCTCGTTTTAATAAATAGCCAGGACTAGCCAATCACAAGGAGCTGAGCTTTAGAGAATCTGAATAAACTTCAAATAAGATAAATACCTAGCTCAAACCCATCAAGTTATTTCTCTCTTATTTCCATAAACATTTTCTCTTGATAAGTTGACTATCTCAGGTATTTGTTATAGCAATAAAAAGCTAATACATTTACCAAATTAAAAAAAAATCTCATCAACAAATGACACTAGGACAATTGTGAATACATATGCAAAAGAATGAAACTGGACTTCTATCTCATGCCATGCACAAAAATTAACTCAAAATAGGAACATGCTCTAAATAAAGATAAAACTCTTAAAGGGAAACATAGGAGTAAGTTTTCATTCCTTAAATTTGGCAATGCATTCTTAGTACAACAAAACCACAATCAACAACAATAAAAATAGATGAATTGGATTCATCAAAAATTAACTTTTATGCACAATAGAACATGATCAAAAAAGTTAAATAAAGCATCTACAGAATGGAAGACAAAGTGTTTTCAAATTATGTGTCTTGTAAAAGTTTAGTACACCAAAATACATAGAAAAATTCTACAACTCGACTACAAAAAGACAACCCAGTTGGGGTTGTAATACTCCCTGCCATGTCTCTGTTACCTAGAATTGCTTTTGCTATTCTGGATCTCTTCTTGTTCCAAATGAATTTTTTGATTATTTTCTCAAGGCCCATGAAACTATACTACAAAGCTACTGTGATAAAAACAGCATGGTACTGGCAAAGAAACAGACCTGAGGACCAGTGGAACAGATTAGAGGATGCAGAAACAATTCCAGACACACTCAGCCACCTCATCTTCAACAAAGGAGCCAAACACCCTCACTGTAGGAAAGATAGCTTCTTTAATAAATGGTGCTGGAGCAATTGGGTTTCAACTTGCCAAAGACAAACTAAACCTATATCTCTCACCATGCACTCAACTAAAATTGAAATGGATTAAAGATATAAATATTAAAACAAAAACACTGAACTGGCTGGAACAGAGGTTAGGTAGAAATCTTGAAGACATTGGTATAGGAAAAGATTTTATGAACAAAATCTCAGTTGCCCATGAACTAGCACAAACAATCAACAAGTGGGATCTCTTCTTACTAAAAAGCTTCTGCACAGCAAGCAAAACCACCAGCAGTGTGAAGAGACAACCCACAATGTGGGAAAAAATTTTCACCTGCTGTTCCTTAGAGAAAGGTCTACTATCTTGAATCTATAAAGAACTTAAAAAAATCAGACCTCCCAGATTTAAAGACCCAATCCAAAAATGGGCATCTGAAATGACAGACATTTCTCAGACAAAGAAATAGATATACCAAATAAACATATGAAAAAATGTTCAACATCACTGGTCCTTTGAGAGATGCAAATGAAAACAATGCTGAGATTACACCTCACCCCAGAAAGAATGGCTGCTATCAAGCAATTAACCAATAACAAATGCTGGAGGGGCTGTGGGGAAAGAGGAACCCTGCTCCACTGCTGGTGGGAGTGTAGACTGGTGCAACCACTGTGGAAATCAGTATGGAGATACCTCAAAGAACTAGGACTGGAAGTCCCGTTTGATCCAGCTATCCCCCTACTGGGTATCTTCCCCAAAGAACTAAAAGAATCATACCACAGTGATATGTGTGCACCCATGTTCATAGCAGCACAATTTGTAATAGCTAAAACTTGGAAACAGCCCCAATGCCCATCAACTGGAGACTGGATAAAGAAAATATGGGGTTTTTAAAATATAAAATGGAGTACTACTCAGCCATAAAAAACGAGAAATTAGAGACATTTGTAGCTAAATGGATGCACATTGAGGCGATACTCTTAAGTGAAATAAATAGGACATGTGTAAATACCAAATAGTTTCTCTAGTGTGAGAAACTGAAAGTGTAAATAAGTACTAAAAGGTATAATAGATAATGTGAAATAGGAAGAAAAGGGGCAAAGGGGCAGGGGAAGTGGGAGGGATAGGGGAAAGGGAAGAAGGGAATGGAATTAATATGGCAAAATGAAAAAATGGAAACAAAGTCTTTGTAAATAGAGAGGGATGGAGGGGTTGAAGGGAGGGTAGGGGAAGGGAGAAAAATAAGAACCAAGAGAGCATGTAAAGGTGCAAATTTCCAATAATGAATGTCATTATATTGTATACCTAAAATGTACTAATAAAAGGATATACAAAAAAAGACAACCCAATTAAAATGTAGACTAAGAATTAATAATCGTTCTTTAAAGAATATATACTAATGGCAACAAAATATGAAAAATGCTCGAAATTATAAGTAATTGGGGAACTGAACATCAAAACCACAGTGAAATTCAACTTCACACTGACAGAGTGAGACAAAAAGGGAAATAACAGGTACAAGTGAGGATGTGGAGAAATCAGAACACTTGTCCATTGCTGATGAGAATGTGAAATGAGAGAAGCCAGTATGGAAAACACTTTGATGATTCCTCAGAAATCTAATTGTAGATTTACCATGTGTCCCATGTTTTCATTGCTAGGAGAACACTCAGAAGAACTGAAACAAATCTTCAAGTAGGCATATCTACATGTTTATGCATAGCATCACTATTCCCAATAGCAAAAAAGTGGAAGCATCTGAATATCCATCAACAGATGAATGGGCACACCAGATGGTCTCAGATACAGATTTAACCCTTAAAGAGTTCTGGAAGGAAAATTATAACAACCATTCCATACCATAGAATTTTATTCAGCTATAAAAAAAAATGAAACATGCTGGAATGCAGATGAACTTAAAACATTATTATGAATGAAAGAAGCCAGACACAAAACTCATATTATATATCACGACATTTATATGAAATATTCAAAATATGTAAACCGTACACATTTCTTCGAAAAGATATACCAATGGCTAGCAAGACATGAAAAGATGCTAAAAATTATTAGTAAATAGGAAAATGAAAATAATAATCAAGTGGTTCTCAAGGAACAACAGTTGTGGGGAGATTGGAGCAGAGTTTAGGGATAATGAGATATTCTCAGGGATGATAAAAATACTTTGGAGCTATGTAAAGGTAGTGGTTGCACAATATTTGCAATGCATTCAATAACCACTCCCGAAATTTTTCACTTTAAAATTGATAATTTTATATTATGTGAACTTCAACTTAGCTAAAGTATTCGTTCAATAACCTAATCCCACCCAAACAAAAAATGTTCAGAAGTTTCTTCTTTTTCCTGTGCGTCCATAGAATTGATATGTGAGGAGACCTATAGCCATGTAAATATGAAAAAAAAGTTAAAGCACTTGAAACTTATTTTGTAATGTTCCATTTAAGC